>NW_010412373.1:61840-82456 GCF_000710305.1 Buceros rhinoceros silvestris
GGTGTGTGGTTGTGGACAGTGGAATTTTTTTTTTTTTTTTTTTTCCAGTTTTAGCAGAGAGAGCAATGGCTTCCAAGTAGAGATAGCCCCTTACTGCATGTAAGACTTGGTAGTTTTAAAGCCTGCTGCAACTATTACTCCAGTTCTCCCCAGGTTTCTCTGAGGTAGGTACTGAAGCCCTGTCATCCTGCAAGTTACAGAGGTAGAGAGACAGAGAGGGGTCAATCACGTGGTGGTTTTATTAGCTCTGTACTGTTTACAGTGCTGTACTCAAGCCTTTATCAGTGCCTGGCTTATGCGCCTTAGCAGATGGTTTATAGATATTTCCCTTCTCATGAAACTGTGCATGAAGAGAGCTTGCATGAGAGGTCTCCGGAGGGCAGCGCGAAGGCGGGGGTACTGCCCTAAGAGTAGTGCACCCCCTCTCTAAACATGCTGGAGGTACCCAGAGCTCTTTGGATAACACCCCAGCCCCAGATCAGAACTCTGAATAAAACATAGGAGGAAAAGGCAGTCTGGTTACAGGGGCAAAAAATTCTGTGCATGTTTCCTCTGCTCTGAAAAATGTCTTAACGCAGACCCCACGCACCAGCCCACGGAGAATTCCGTGTCCTGCCTTTCATTTTGCAGCACTCCAGTGCCCCTGGTATCTTCATTTCCAAGTGGGAAGGTTTTTACCAAGACAAGATATCCATGAATAAAGCCATCATTACAATAGTCCTTATGAAGATCAGTCTGATATTAGTCAGTGTCAATTCCATTTGCTGGCACGTTTTCCCTCTGACTTGTTGGCTATCACAAACTTTGACAAGGGGAGCTGGAGGTTTTAATGACTCCTGTCGTGTCAGGAGTCACAGCAAGTGGCAGAGATGCGTGTTCATGTGGTGTCTTCGGAAAAGGATTGGCAAAGAAATAAATAGTTAACAAATGTGGTTGTTCCAGCACACTGAAATAAGAACAACAGAGCGCGTCTCAAACTCTTCAGGCTGCTAGCAGGAAGACAGCTCTGCTCCACTCAAAGCTGTTTTCAAGGTTATTTTTAATTAAAACATGAAAACATAGTTTTACAGAAATTTGTGAATTTTACAACAAAGTGCACTGGAGTGGAGGACCTGGAGTATCTGGGTCGTGCAAAGAAGTTCCTTGTCTTGGACTGCTTAAGCAGCTTTTAACAGGTTGAAAACTAATTGTCCAAGAGAGGCAAGAAAAATCTAGAAGAATTAAAAAAAAACCCCACCCTTAATTAAAATTGGAGATTTAACCGAACATCCCAAAAGCGTGCGTAAATGATACGCTATGGTTGGCTTTTATGCATGCAAAGAATGGATTCTAAAGACTCAAATCAAATTCCGTGGGGGGAGGTTTCGTTCTTCAAGGTTAACACACGTATAACCTCTTGAACCAGAATTGCGTAAGGCCCGTCCGCTGTTCACAAATGATACTCCAGTCCTCGTCGTGTATTCACTGATTATGCTTTATTAGTTACACAAATGCCGGAATCACCCATGGTGCACGTGGAGCCTATTAAAGGAAATACACCGTGCTTTTTATTTTGTTGTTAATCGTAATGGCTGTTTTTGAGTAGGGAGTGTATTCTGAAGAGCCACATCCAGTAGATAATAAAATCGTGATTCCTCTACTTCAGAAAGTAGAGTACTTCAGAAAGCACGGAGGCTCTTCACCACTCTCTGATTAAAGAGAGTCATGAAAGAAATATTTGAAAAGGCGGATTCAGCCTGTCCTACCCTTCTAGTAGGAAGAGATTGGGAAGGAGAGGGTTTAAAATGACTAAAACCAAAATGCAGACATGCCTCGTGTTGGCCACCGTAAACCCGTAGGTACTAAAACTCCCGTGCTGCTGTACAGAGCCTTTGTTTGTCGCCGCAGGTGAAGCGGTAACCATCAGCTGGAAGCCTGAGATCTCTCACAACTTCTTAACCGATGTCAAAACGATTACCTGATGGTATCCACCGCAGGATGCTGCTGCGTGTTAATAGTTGCCCGTGCTGGCTAATGGAATTAAAAACAAGAGCAGCAACCCCCAGTGTACCCAGTGCGCTGGCAGAGCTGATGCACATTTTCCCATTGAGACTTCAAAAGGGTCTGGGAAACTGGAAGAGTGACATACTCGTTTCATAGTTGACAGTTAGTCACAGGGAGCACCCTAATGGAAATCTTGTGTGAGGAGGTGTCTGAGGAGGCCAGCTCGTAGGTAATCTTACATAACTTTTTCCTTCTGTAGGTTTGTTGTCAGCCTTTGCTGAGTATCCAAGAGCCAAGAGTTTGCGGAATGTTTTTGACAGCAGCTGTGTGGTGTACTTGAGCTTTCCCGGTGCTTTAAATTGAGCATTATGGATGCTGTGGATCAGGAAAGCGAGTCCTGACCTTGTAGTAGCTAAATTGCTACCCAGAGCTGCTTAGCCATCTGATTTTTAACAGTAAGAGCAGCATAATAAAAAAAGCGTCTGTCTTCTCTGCCTCACACCTGTACTGAAAAATAGTTTCCAGGGGTTGTGTGGCAGCATCATCAGCCAGGAAGACAAATGGAGTTGTTAGGGACTCTGTCTTTAAAGTCTATAATGTGGTTGATAGTGGCTCCCATCGAGACACTGAAAAGGGAGCAGACCTCTCCGCTTGCTTGATGAAATATCCCAGATATTTACTGAGCTTAGTGACCCAGACTTTAAAAACATGGAAAAAAAAATAATTCCAAGCACCATGTGCCCCTTTGCTTTTGTAACTCTGTGGGGACACAGACCAGTACTCTGGTCTAAGCCAGGGTTTTCACTCGCTTGTTGTGGAACAATAGGCTGACGCTGCTGTGGAGGTGTGACTGCAGTGAAGACAATGCACAGGTGCCTATCGTGAACCTCCAAGTGAAGCCCCAGCCCCACAGCTGAGGCTGTAGGAGCCCACGGGATGATTTCACTATGCTTACACACGGTGGGACTATGCTGAAGTCCGCACAGCCACATTTAGTGAAACCTCATGAGCGAGGTACGTAGAGTGAGAGAAGAGGCGGTGTCTCAGTTGTAGAAGGGATGCCAGGGGTTTTAGGTGGAACAGTTTATGTCTGCTCTTGGCCTGGGGTGAAACCTTTGGTCTGCTGTAGCTGGTGGGAATTTGGTCCCTAGCAGAGGAGATGTTGCTACTGATATCCTGAGGCTTTGTGCCAAGCCAAGGAGGGACACGCTTGTCACCAATACAGCGTTTAGCAGGAGCACAGGGTGGGAGCTGGCCTGGGAAGCTCCGAGCTGTCAGATGTTCTCTGATGTGGATGCTGGCTGGGCAGATGACAGCTTTCACGAGAACCCGCAGTGCCTTCTCAGGGCTCAGTTCCTCCCTGCTGTAAATTGATGGGGGGGCACTTGCTGCGGTGCCAAGGGAAAACTTTGCCCACACATCTGCTGGAGCCCTGGGAAGGAGCAGGGTGTTACTTCTGGCACTGGCCGGCGCTCTTGGAGTAGGTCATTAGCTCACCCTTTTCAAAACAGAAGCATCCGAAATCCATGTATATCCCATTCCATTAAAATTTGACGCAGCTAACGATGGCATTGCATCATTATTAGAGCCGAGTCCCGTTGTTACAGAAGTAACGGGCACGATCTCTGGTGCCCTCCTCCCTTTGCCTGCCTTTTGTTTAAATTCAGCGCAAGTACTGACTCTCCTTTTTCTTCTGTACCTCATGGAGATATAATCCAGTGACAGCTACGAGGCACTTTGTGTAGTGAACATGAAATAGGAGGGAAATGGAAAAATCAAAGGGGGCGAATTATTCATGGGAAATTGAGCACAGCTTCATTTCTCTGCATAAAAAATTAACTAATGCTAAAAGAATTATACACTTGCCCATAAGATTGATTTCTTCCGAGCCCTTCACCTTTCTCGGCATCTGAATCCTCCAGCAGAGAACCATTTTGCAGTAGACTATTATTGTTGTTAATATTATTATTAGGACGATTACCATCATTTTATCTCTCAGTCGCGGGTATGACTGTTTCCTCTCCAAGTGTAAAACGTGAAATCGCGCGCTGTTTCTTCCGCGCTGCAGTATCCTCTCTCCCTTTGAAGAACTTGGCCAATTCTGCATGCTTGCCTCCTGTTTGTCCTCCCTACCTGCAGCTCTGTGCTATTCTGCGATTTTGAGGTGGTAGGGCAGAGCAGAGCAGTTGGAACCTCGTATCCCGTAGGAAAAACATTTTTCCCCTTCAAATTGCCGGTATTTTGTGCATACCGCCGCCTTCTGATCTCAGGACTGAGACGTTTCAGTCGGTTTCCAAACCGAGACCCCTCGTTGGCAATGTGTTGTAATGCATGGAATTTATTTTACTGGCCTGACCTTGTTCTTGACCTTTTTTCCCCTCTTGTCTTCTGCAAATGCAAATGGTGCATGACTTGAAATCCCCGTAAGCCTGAACAGGGGAGGTAATTCTAAAATCGAGGAAGGAATTGGAACAGCCGAGCATATCTAGAACGTCTGATACAATGCCTTTTTTATTTTTCAGTCAGTTTGCTCCCAGGAAAACCTTTTTGTGGAAAACAGGTAAAAAAAATAGCTTTTTGTGTGTGTGTGTGTGTTAAATTAGCTGTTTCTCTTATTATTTTGTCTATGTGAAGACTGTTGAGCAAATATATAATCCATATTATCTGCAGTGTTTTCGTGCTGTGTGGGGTGGGGGGAAGAGATTGCCTTGCAGGGTGGTATCTGACCGGAGAAGGGGCTACTGCTGCTTTGCCAAGACTTCGCATTTCAGTTTAAAAAGTGGGTTGTGGGAAGGAGGGGAAGCCCCTGAAGGTCTCATTTCACACCACCGCCCTGTCTCTGGAGTGCCTTTCGAGTTTAACTTACCCACCTTTAAAAGCACTCCAGCAGTGGCTGGGTGACGGCACCACGAACCACCACGCTGGCGATTCTGTTGGTCACCCGCCCCGCTGTCCCGCGGGGCTGAGCGCCAGCACGGGCTCCACTTGCTGCTCGCGAAGGCTCACGAGCCGCCCAGCCCAGCCCTGCTCCGCTGCTGCCTCGTAGGAGGGCAGCGGTGCCGGTCGAGCCAGCTGTTGCTTTGTGTGATAGTTCTTTGGGTGGTCTTTTTACTGTGATAAATCTGCTTAAAGCAGAGGGGAGAATAAACCATGTTTAAGGTCTGTTAGCTCCATGGAGCTTAACTGTGGAGAAAAATCTTAGAAATTGTGCACCTTTGTGGCAGATACGGATTTTACCCAAAACGCTGAGAATGTCACTGGTGAGTGAGCAGCGCCAGCCCCAGTCTGTCCTGGGCTGGTTTGAAAACCATTTACCATCCTCTCGAAGAAGGGAGGGGTTGTCTGTCACAGCACTTCTACCTCTGTCCATCCCTATCTCCGTCAGACGCGTTTCTGGGTGAGGCTGTTCCCGTGGGAAGTGACTCCACGCTAGTGGAGCTTTGCCAGTGGGATGAGGGAAGGCTCTCAGCCAGTAATGGCCACTGTCATCTAACCACCTCCTACTCTGAGAGCCGGGGTATCTCCTCCGCTGCTGCTGCTGTAGCATGACTATGGAGATACGTTTTACCAAAATAAATCAAAACGGCAACAGAGGAACCAGAAAAGCAAAAAGCTGGTGCTTCCATAAACCTACTTTTCCCTCTGTGGGGAGATGGGGACCACAAACGTGACGTCGTTGTTCACATTCCCAAGTCAGCGTGGGAAGCGCTCAGACGCTGCGCTGCGGAGGGTCGGGCGAGGACCTTTGTGGGATAAACCACGAAGTTCACCGCCAGGCCTGCCCTGGTGTTTGCGTTCAGTCCCGGGAGACCGCGGCCGGTTCTGTGTCAGGAGGGAGGCGAGCTGCGTGACCGCTGTTCCTTGCTGCATGCCTCAGAGCCTCGGGTCAGGAGAAGCCCTTCAGCTCCTGCTTGGCTCCGCGCACACGAGCAATCTTGTCGGTTTGCTGGGTTGAAAGTTAGGTGTGTGTTTAAGTGCTTTGCCTTTTTTTTTTTCTTCCATCAGAGAACCGGAGCTTTCCAAACGACTTAGCAAGTGCTTAAAATTGTATACGCTGTGTTTTGCTGGCTTGCATTTTTTTATGTTCTTGATAGGTGATATTTTGATGAATTTTCCTTTGGATGTAGATGTACGATGGTTCCTTGGCTTCTGAGAATTACCTTGCTCGCTAGCAGGAAATGCTAAATGGCCTTCAGCCTCGCTGGCTGACGTTTCTGATGTTCAGTTGAGTGTGCACAGTTATGGGAGGCGGGCTGGGAGCGTTTTAGCCTTGGGTTTTTTGAAAACTATGAATCTCGCTCAAGTTGGAAGATGTTGCTAGAATTTAAACGTAGGCTTACAGATCAGATAAATCTGCATTAGCGTGTCTGTTAGCGTAATCTTTCTTTTCATTTTTCAGTAGGCTGTTGGAAGACAGTAGCATATGCAATGATACCCATAAGAAGCGACAGCTGTTTAGGTTTGTATGACTTTATTCACTACCCGTTTCCCAGTAATTCTCACTCGTGATTCTATCTGTGTCCTCGCTGAGGGAGACCTTGTCGGGTGTGGGTACGTCATTTTTCTGGTTGGAAAGGAGCGTGAAGAACAGAGTTCTTGCCCTGCTCAGCCCAGGCGCTCTGAATGGGGAGGTCGCAGCAGGAGCCTTTCCTTTGGTTTTACACATCAGTGCCTCAGGGCCCCGAAGAGGTTTTCAGCTGCCCAGATGCTCGAACTTGCCGCAGCTTGAGGATGACCGTGAGTGTTCATTTGGCGCTGGTGTATACGACAGGCACGTTTCACAGGCTAGTGCCCAGACTGACCTTTTCTTCCTTTCATTCGTTTATTAAAGTAAAAGTATGATGAACTGATTGAAGTTCCCTTATCTAAAGCAGCAATGTTTCAAAACTTTTTCTCTCTGAACTTTGTCTTCCAAACTCTAATTCCCTCTGCTCAGAGAGCTCTCAGACATATCCCATGTCCCAAATCACATCCCAAGCCACAGGGAATCACTGGGAGTCAGTCCATATTTTCATGGAGAACTCTGTTATCTGTTGGCGCACTGGAACAGTGGAAGCCCCAGCCTGGTGGTGATGGTGTTCATCTTGAGAGGCTTGGGTTCGGTTCAGTTCAGCCAGAGCTGGGCATGCCAAGCTGCTTTTCAAGTCAGTCAGCTGCCGCACGCTTCAGCAGACTTGGCAGAAGTAACGGACCCTTCCAGAAGCATGTCCTTCATCCGGTAAAGCCCATGGATACCTAGGCAGAAGTGGGGCCGTCACTAGATGTCTGTATGCCTTGGAGGTTTGTATAAGTGATAGTTGGTGTCACTTCAAACCTGTAGCGTCTCTGTTAGGTAATTTTTCAGTATTGGACATGTTTTGAACTATTTGACAGATTTGGATAATTTGGCGCGTGGCTGCTGGCTGTGCACGCAGCACAGCAGTCACGGAGGAGATGACGAGACTGTACCAGATAAGGAGCAGTGCTGGAATATCTGGAGCTGCGACACGGGGCCGCAGGCAGCAGGGGGAAAGCCTGTTCTCCGTGCTTTGGGCTAGCCTTGATGATCCGAGAGTCTTGGAACGGGCACGCAAGAGTAAGGAGGCACCTTACACGCAGGCAGTCTTAATAACTGATACCTGCTCGGGTTTGGGGAGCAAAAAAGGAGTTTTGTGTAATCCAAATCCATACATAACTGGGATACAAAAGCATTCTGTTTCTCTCCCTCCTTTCCACTAGAAAATAAATACAAGAGAATTGTTAATTTCTAAGCACAAGAATGCAAAAGACTGTAAATAATATGCTTCTTTTTTTTCTTTCCAATTCAATCTTAAGGACAATTTCTTTTTAAAATCTTTTTCCTCTTTTTTTATGTTGTTGCCTCTGTGCTGTTTCTCTTCATGCTTTCCCACTGTCTGGGTCTAACAAAGGTCAACAGGGTAATACTGCTGATCACATCTGTGAGAGGCTCTGCTCACAGGCAAGGAACGCACCAGCCTGATCCCGTCTTTGACACGCTGCTCCTTCACGTCCCGAGTGACACAGCTCGGCAGGTTCTCCAAATAAAACGCAGGAGCCATGTTCACAAGGAGAGAGGGGACAAAAAAAAAAAAGAAAGTAGATACAGCCCCATCCTTTTGATTTGTAGGAAGAGCTTTGAGCCTGCAAGGTATTATACTGTAAAATAAGACAGAGGGGTGGAAAACGTCTCCTAAAAGCCTTCCAAAAGCCAGAAAAAAAAAAAAAAAAAAGAAAGTAGATACAGCCCCATCCTTTTGATTTGTAGGAAGAGCTTTGAGCCTGCAAGGTATTATACTGTAAAATAAGACAGAGGGGTGGAAAACGTCTCCTAAAAGCCTTCCAAAAGCCAGTGTTACTAGCATCACTTGGGAGAATGGTCGTGGTGCACCGAGGTGGTAGGTATGCTGGTTGGGGCATTTTAGCAGCACGTTGTAAGCAGTTCGCCATAAATAAGCTAAATTCTCCTTGAAATTCTGCTCGCAGTTGGCTGCGTTGTTACTCACGGTACACATGGGTGCTCTGCGGCTGTTCAGGAACCGTCTCAGAGATTTTTCCCATTACTGTATGCAGAGGGGAATAAAAAAACCCACCCAGCCTGGTGGCTCTCTAAGTGGAACGTTAGCGCTGAGTAGTCATGGGTGCTCTGCGGCTGTTCAGGAACCGTCTCAGAGATTTTTCCCATTCTGTATGCCAGAGGGGAATAAAAAACCCACCCAGCCTGGTGGCTCTCTAAGTGGAACGTTAGCGCTGAGTAGTCTGGGGACATGCTGGGAGGCCACGTGTTTCGGGGAAGGCTTTGGGTGACCTCACAGAGCAGATGATGAGTGGGAGCAAGATGCAGTAGAAATAAGGAGGATGGGTGTGAAGACAAAGGTAGAGGGCAGGTGAAGTTAGTGAGAAAAACATTACAGGTGATGGACAGCAAAGGGAGAAGTAGCGAAGGGTTTGCTGAGGAAAGAGACCGGTCAACAGGCAACAGAAATGCTGCGTCAGTGCTGCGTAATGTTGCTACGTCAGCCCCGTCCGGTGAAGTCCTCTTAGGATATGTGCGGAAGGGGAGCAGTGGTAAGTGCTGTGCATGTAACAGGTTACAGCAGCGTTTACTTGCTGAAGGCAGATGAGTGCGGGGGTCAGGTCCCCCGTTTCAGGCATGCTGTCGTAAATGGAGAGTATTTCCTTTTTCTTTATTAGGCTCCCTGCAGGGTACCCAGAGATAGGCTTTGCCCCGATGTGGTTTTGTTCGTGTACACATCTTTGTCTCCTGATGTTCGTAGGGGTAACAGAGACAGCATGGGGAAGGCATCTGGCAGTCGACAGAGCAGCACGGAGAACGAATTGAAGTGGACAGACCACCAGAGGCCATGGAGCAGCACGGACTCGGACAGCTCCAATCGAAATCTGAAGCCAGCCATAACAAAGACAGCCAGTTTTGGTGGGATAACCGTCCTGACAAGAGGGGATAGCTCGTCGAGTAACAGAAGTACCGGCAAACTGTCTAAAACAGGTAGCTAGTACTGTATCGGGTTCACAGTACTTCTTGTTGTGCGGTGATAAAGGGCTGCGCTGGTACCTGCCCCAGTATGGGGTATGGCAGATGGGAAGGGAGCTGCAGAGATCATCCGCTCCAGCCCCCGTGGCTGGACTCGTGTACATGTGTGCGTGTCTTGGAGTACAGCCCCTCTCTTGCAGCTGGCCGATGAGGCAGTGTGCTGTGGTGGAAGCAGGCAGGAGTGCTGGATCCCCAGAGGTCCCAGCATCTCTCCCATTTTCTTGTTTAGTTTCCATTAAATGAAAGCACCGTTTAAGGAGACTACGAACCCGGTGGGAATTCTGCATTTATTTGCATTAACTTCACAGGTATATTAACATAGGAGTGAGTCTCAGGGTCTGGATCCAAGTAATTTCAGTCCGTGCCATTAAGCTACTCTATTATATTTTTGTGTCAAAGTGCATAAGAAATAATGAGCGCATCGGATGATTCCATCCCTTGGTTCATTTGATAAATACAGCGTAGGAGAACATGCTAATCAATACTTAGTGCTCTTTCAGCTTGAGAGTTTTATGGACTGTACTTAATTTAAACCCAGTTCATCAAACCCGGCTTTACATTTCTCTCCTGTACCCAAAATTGAACGATAGCCTTTGCTGTGATTCCGGTTGCCGGGGACTGGAATTTTCAGAATAAATGGAGGAAACCTTTGACACGGCAACTACATTCTGGACCTCTAGATCTTGAACATAGTTTAAAATTTTATAGAATCACAGAATCATTTTTGATTGGAAAAGACCTTTAGGGTCATCAAGTCCACCCATTAACCCAGCACTGCCAGGTCCCCGCTGACCCCCTGTCCCTCAGCACCACATGGACACGTCTGTGAAACCCCTCCAGGGATGGAGACCCCACCACTGCCCTGGGCAGCCTGGGCCAGGCCTGCACAGCCCTTTTTGTGAAGAAATTGTTCCTAATGTCCAACCTAAACCTCTCCTGGCACAACTTGAGGCCATTTCCTCTCATCCTGTCACTTGTCACATGGGAGAAGAGACCAACCCGGCTACAACCTCCTTTCAGGGAGTTATCAAAAGCGAGGTGATGTCCCCTGAGCCTTCTTTTTTTTGTAAGGGGACAGTGTCAGCCGTGGGCTCCTGGAAGGTCTTGTCAAGCTGCTGGGAGCTTTTGGAATATCCCCCCTCTTCTTCTTAATGCTTTTATGTTTCTTTTGAGACCTTAGGCAAATATATCTTAAGATTCATAGAATATCTCAAGTTGGAAGGGACCCATAAAGATCCCATCCTAAGGTAAGATTCTCCTTCAGTAAGATTCTCTGTTCAGTTTTTCATCAGACTTTTGTCAATTCTTGTAAATGCATCTGCACTCCGTATACACCAAACCCCAAATTGCTTTCAAATGAAAGCTCTTATAATGCTTTTTTAAAACATCAGTGGTGCTGAAATTCCATGTTCTTTGCAGAGCAGTTATCTCCTTCAGTAAGATTCTCCGTTCAGTTTTTCATCAGACTTTTGTCAATTCTTGTAAATGCATCTGCACTCCGTATACACCAAACCCCAAATTGCTTTCAAATGAAAGCTCTTATAATGCTTTTTTAAAACATCAGTGGTGCTGAAATTCCATGTTCTTTGCAGAGCAGTTACAGTGCTTGGACAAAAAAGTGTTTAAATTTGAAAGCTAGATGAGGTACAGAAAAAGAGGAAAAAAAATACGAGGAAGAAGTGGGAGAAAAGAGCAAGTCTGGATGTCAAAACAAACTTAGACCTTCAAAGCCAGGACACAAAGTCAAACTGTCAGTCAGCCCAAGGAAAATCATAGGAAATAAATAATATCTGGATCACTGTTTCTCTCCTTCTTTCTCAAATGTTACTGAATGGCATTAAAGCAGAAAAGAATGACTGTTCAAAAAAAAAAAGGGGGGGGGAGGAGGAAATATGTCTCGATAAAGTGTTCTCACCAGAAATTCTGAACGCGTTCACGGAGCTGTCAGAGCCCCCGCATAACATTTGCATGTATTGTTCTCCAAGGTACATTAGGTGACACCTCATCGTGTGTGTTTTCCATTAGCTCTCCGTTAGTCGCTACTCCGGTCAGAGGCGGTGCTGGGGGTTCTGTGGCTCAGGACATGTTTCAAGCTTGCTCATCTTTCTATTTGGGGGGGATTGTGGTTTTTTTTTCCTGTTGTCTTTTCTGCAGTGACTGAAACAGTGATTGCAGAGGTGTGGCTACAAACGTTTAGGCTCGCTGCCCTGGTAGGGTGGCAGAGCCTGCTAGGCACCAGCTCTATCCCAGTTCTCCTCTGCAGAAAGTCTGAGTCTGTTCTCCGTAGCGCTTAATGATTCACAATAATAAATTTAAAACATTTTTGCCTTGCGTATAGAATGTACGAAATCAGTCTGAAGTCACTAGTTGGTCAAAATGTTCTTCATTGGCTTAAATGATGGAAAATGTTTGTGACCATTCTAAACGTGAAAGTTATCCCACGTATATGACGGTCATCCAGGAGCATTGTCAAACATCCTTCGTAAGCAGTATTAAAACTCTCTGGGTTTTCACAGATGGCTCACAGCTGCCTTTAGAGTGTACCCAGTGAGGCAATAGTAGCCTGCTGGTTCATTTTCAATCTTGTCACCAAAATTAAGTGTTCTGCCCTTAACTTCTGATAAATCAGTAATTAATGGTCCTTTTGCAGACAAACAGAAGCTGAGGCACAGGGAGATGCTGGCCTCTCCTTAGGCAAAGACACACCGTAGAACATGCTGCTCTCCTCCACAGAGTCCAGTAGCTTCAGTTAGTCTTAGACTTTAATTGCATTTAGCGGCACGGGAATTGGAGCTTAGCAAAGGAATCGTGTTCCTTCATTCTTGCACGCTTCACAGAGGGGCTGTTTGAAACCCCTTGCCTGCTTATATCCCTGGTTCTGATCGTGATTTTCATGCACCGGTTGATTGTTCTGAAAGCCCCACTCCACTGAAAAGCACAGATTGTGTATTGCGTTCCTACAGCTTGGGACGTCGTACCAAACGTCGGTAATTAATGGACTTTCCAGGATCAGCTAAGCATGTAGAGCGGTGAGCGAAATAGGTGTCCCTGGCGGCATCAAAGGTGTACCTGTTCAGTCTCCAACACACCCGCAACGAGAAAATCTAGCTCATCAACTGCCAGGTTATCTTCGTGACACGCTACAACAGCTGTTAATATACAATTTGCAAAGACACAACCTCTGTGTATCTGCGTATCTGTTTAAGGAATCACTGGAAGACTTCAAAGATGTAACTGTTGCCCCTGCAGCTTCTCTTAACGCATTTCCCGCTCAGCGGAATGCACATCTGTCGGGAGTGTGTTTGTTTCCCTCCCCGTTTAGGAGAAGCTGGCTGTTTGCTGTGTTGATGCAGGTCTGTAGGGATCGTTTAACCTCCTTGGCAGGGCTCCAGCTAATCGGAGCCGCAGTCTAATCTCTCCTGTGAGGTGTTCGCTGCTGATGCTGGTGGGGAAAGACGATTATACTTCAGGCATTTCAATACCTTAACCTCTTTTTTTTGTTATTTTTTAAGTTTTTATAAAGTGTCCTGCAAATTATAATTTTGTCTCTGAGTTTAGAACTGGATTTCTGCTTCTTTACCATTTCCTTTAATTGGGCTTTAGCCTGATGGATCTTGTGAGTCCAAGGGAAACTGTAGGAATGTTGATGTATGGGCAATAAATCACAGGCCAACTGCAACTATGCGGGGACATCAATCTTATTTGCAGAAGTGCAGCTTGCAGAGGAATAATCGTGTTCACATCAGCACGTGCCGTTATCATCAAAAAATCCTAAATACACTGTAATATGCAGAAATGCAAAATATACAGACTTGCAAAAGTAGCAAAGAAACATTCCTACACCAAGAAACTGCCAGAGGTGATCAGCGCTCTGCTGTTCTGGAAAACCTGACCATCTGGAGCAAACAGCAGGGAGATCTGGAGAGCCCAGCTGATAAGATGATCTCCCTCAGGCTTGGAAGGTGGGATGAGCAGAGATGTTCAGTCATCAGATGCTGAATACTGACCCAAAGACAACAGAGCAAGACACGTTGCATCGCTCACTAGCGCTCAGAATGTTGGAAAGTTAATGGTATCTCTAAGCTGTTAAGAGTTTGTGGTGACTTTTTTGGTCTCTTTCTCTGCTACCGCTCTCTGAACTGCTGCATCTGTCAGAATACTTAAAAATTATAGTAATGGAAAGTGGCAAGAATATGAAGGGTGTTATTATGACAACTGTGAAGCAGCAAGAAAATCGTAGAAGAATCTAGAAGTAGGCACCATCATTACATCCTGGAATAAAGAGGTTGGATTGTGTAATGGAGAGGAGGAAAAAGAAAAACCTCATTTAGTCAAAGTTCCTTTCAGAATTCTTTAGCAACACATCTCTAATGTGAACTTGTATAGATAGTTCTTTTTTTTTTTTCATTTGCTACAGTACTGAATTCATTATATGGCGATTTCGTATTCCAGATTTAGACACCGTGAAAACAGCTAATCAGAGCTACAAAGACAAGATTAATTGGTGTTAATTTCCAAACATTAGTGTTGGAATTTACTTGGCTTAATATGTCTAGACTTAAAATGATAGGAAATAAGTTGTAGTGATGGAAAAAAATTAAAGTGGATAATTCTTATACAGGATAAATGGCGGGGGGGGGAAATTGGTGAAGCAGTTATTTCTGGGATTTTTTTTAATATTCAGAAAATTGCTGAAGTTGTTTTGTGTCTTGTTTGTGTTCTTTCAAAATCACCCCCTTGATCCAGTGGCATAGAGGAGCAGATCCCTGATCTTTTAAGGCAAAGCTGTCACCTTGGCCAGTGTGGGGTGATTTCTCCAGAGGTTCTCCCGCTACTCCTCCCTACGAGGATGAGTAGTTGGTGAGTACCTCTGAGCTCACTGCAGTCCTTTGGCTTTTAACGTTTGGAACCCACTAGCGATCGGTCTATGTTTCTGCCACAAAAACAGCTGAAAAGGGGGAAAAGAGAAAAAAAACAAAACAAAACAGTTGACTGTCAGAGCTGCAATCTTTTACGCCAACGGTGTTTCTTCAGAACAGCACGAAATGGGGATGGAGAAGTCTGAACTCAGCCTGGATCCTACTTACACGCTTAGAAATAATGGGAGGTTTAGGGAATCTCATCACCTCTCCTGCATGTGGCTTTGTAACCCGCTGAATTCCACAGGCGATGGAAGGGACGAGAAAGGAAGGTAAGGCTTCGAAGAAGCAACATGAAGGAAACGCAGGAGAGGACCTGGTAACTGCTGCGGAAGGAAAATGAGGTTCCAGCGGACGCGTTTGTATCGGCGAGGAAGATGCCAAATGCTGCCTGTGGCGTGACGAGGATAACTCCAGGAATATCTCTGCACTTTCTAGAAACACTGGAATCTGAAGTGATCCAGTGAACAAAACTACCCCTGCAGGAGTAATCTTTCAAAATTTCAACCTCAGCCTTTTAGGAAGGAAAAAAAAATCCAGCAGCTAAACCAACAGTGAAATCTCTTTACAGAAATTAAAATTTCTTTCTGCCGTCTCTGTTGCTTTCTTGATTAGATCCTGGAGCAGCAGATTTAGGCTCCTGTTGATGGCAAATAGTGCCCGGCTCATAAAGAGGACTGTCTCTGTAGTAGCTGTCCTATGAGTACGAAGGTTGAAGAAGACAGATAAAAATGTAATTTATGCAGCAATCGGGAGTAGTCTGTGGGAAGACCCTTTGTTAACTAAGAGATGCTGGTGTGATTTCTTCAGAGGAAACCCGTTTTGCTCTAATTACGAGAAAATAAATGGATTCCAATGTGGAGTTGACTACAAACGAAGCCGAGGGTTTATGCAGTCTTCTGAGGGTCCTCCTGGAATACCCCAGATAGGAAGGGATGTCCTGTGCCCTCTGTGAAAGACTTTTCCTAAAACCTAAGTCTGAGTTCTGTCTTGTCTTCTAGTCTTTACCTGCAGGAAGGCAGTAAGGAGGTCAGTAATTAGTGCAAGATGCATAGACAGTGCACAGAAGTAAAATAAAAGAAGTCACAATTAAAACAGACGTTACATTTGGGAGGAAGCATCCGTACAAACATTTGCTTTCACACCTTTTTTTTTTCCTTTTTCATTTACAAACCGTGTTGTTTGTTGTTTATACCTTATGAACCTATACTTCGGCGATGAGAAGCTATGCGGAGTGTTTTGTGTGCTGCCTGGTGAAGCTCTTCACTGGCTGAGGGGATGGAGATGTGGGAGGAAAGTGGTCTGTGGGACTGTAGAAATACTGCTGGGTACTGAGCGCAGCAGGGAGTGAAAACCCCACTCCTCCCAGCTGGCCGTGGGCTAGTGCTTGCCTGTGCTGTCTGTGAAGGGTGTCCTCACGTACACACCGTGTCTGTTGGGCTCTGAGGTCCCTTGTAACCCCCTTCTCTGCTCTTGTGTCCCTCTGTTAGGCTCAGAGTCTTCCAGCAGCGCTGGCTCCTCAGGATCACTGTCACGAATACATCAGCCTCTCCAAAGTGCATCTCTGGTCCCTGGGGTGACAGCCAGCTCTTCAGGCAGCGTGTCCTACCCTGAGACTGGGATGAGTGGCCAGGTGGCCCCCAGCAACACCAGCTATATCATTCTTCCACTTGAAGCTGCGGGGATCCCGCCTGGCAGTATCCTTCTCAACCCACACACAGGTCAGTACGATGCTCTCCTGCCTGGTGCTGCCCTTCAGTGTTTCTGACGTCATCTGGGGAATCAGCAAATTTCTTATTACTGGAGTTATTTCCCTTTGGGACTCTCTACGAGGCAGCAAATACATACAGAAATTATACTTGGCAGGTTGTTTTTCCAAATCTGCAGGCAAGGCTGGATTGGTTTTCTGAGGCCGTTGTGGCACAGCTGGTGGTAGAAAACACACTGGGGTGGTTCCAGCCAGGGTATTCATCTTGTGAAGTCCTGGCACTCCTTGGCTGTGAGTCCTCTGAGATCCCGTTACCTTCAGAAAAGACATATTCCCTTCCAGCCCAAACGTGCTGAAATACAGCCCAACCGAAACTTGATGTCGCAGCCTTAGAGATTCTGTTTGACAGCAGAATTTCAAAAGGCTTAAAGGCTGATTAGCACTTCAGAGTTAATTTTGTTATTTCAGCTGCGTGATTAGCAATTGTATTTAAATGGGAGGTTTTGTGATAAGGGAAAGTTGTCATCTCTTCAGTTCTGGTAGTTAGCAGCCCCGCAGCTCACCAGCGAGGCACTCGCGATCCCCCGAGCACTGCGGACGCTTCGGAAACCGCTCAGCTTGAACTGGGTGGAAGTTTAAGGCCGTTTGTTACCTCCTTGGTCCAGCTCACATTGCACTATTACTCCCTGCAGTATTGCACTGACAGGATTAAAAAGATTCAGGGAGGTTGGACCGTGATGCTTCCTCAGTGGTTTGGACTGTTTCAGTGGCCACGACGAGCTGTGCTGTCAGCCTTGGCTGAGTTACGCTGAGTTTGCGCTAACAAAGCCTGCAGTGAAAGGGCTTTCCCCTTACACCGGCAGCTGAGAGGTCACAGCCCTTAATAGAGCATTCAGGAGCTTTTTATTTGGGGGAGGGGGGTGTTTATAACCAGTGTTTTATTTATATTACGCCCCCGTGTTTTGGCGCAAATGTGTAAGGTTTATCTGCGAGTTCACTGCTGAAAATACTTGGGGTTTTTTGGTCAGAATTCAGGCAAGAAAAACTGAAAGATGAAGCATTTAAGGAAAACACAGCCTCGACAAACTGCTAAGACAAACTCCATCATTCTTAATTTACTCACTTCTGCCTTTCTGGTAGATGACAGTTTGTCTGTTTCCAGTGGAATGTCTCGGTCAGCACAGAAGAGGCATTTTGTCTGCTGCGTGGTCCACTTGCATCCAAACCTCAGCAGGCCAAGGCAAAAGTCATCCATAATTCAGGTGATAGGAGTGGGAGAAACAGATGAAAGGAATCGCTGCTGCTTTGAGGAACTGAGTAGTTGTGCTTGTTCCTGGCCAAGGCCAGGTTCGAGGCTGGAGCTCACCACACTTGAAAGCCAGAAGAGCTGTCCAGGAGGAACATCTCCTACATCTGTTTTGTCAATTTAGCGATTTGCAGCAGCCGGCTCACGTTTTTCTCTAGTACCTAGGGAGATTTTTTTCTGCTATAGGTATAATAGCCAGAGCACCTCATCTGTCCTCCTGGCGTGTGCCTCATTGTCTGCAGAGGCATCCTGGAGAGCTCCGCGTGCGTTTGTACGTTTAACATTCAGGGAGCGAGTGTTGTTGCATCTATATAATTTTGTGTTTCTTTCCGAGCCAGTGTTTTGTTTCTGTAGCTCTCTTGTAAATACATGCAAAATAAAGAAAACAGAGGGAGCAGATTGTGTTAAAGACTGAAATTCTTGTCTCAGACGTTTAGCTTCACGCTGCTACCTGTGCTGGAAGCCAGGCTGTGCTGCAGCGTCCGCTGTGGTTTTAACATGCAGCAAAATACACGCTGCGGATTTGCCACTCTCTGGGCTCAGAATCTTTGCATCTTATTAGGGCAGCGTTACAAAAGAAGCTCCGTGGGGAGGAGATTTAGATTGCTGGATGCTGTGATCGACTATCAAAGTGATGGATGCTGTCAGAAACACAGATGAAGAGAAGACAGTTTAAAGAAAAGGAGAAAGGAGCTTTGTTTCCTGTAATGAATAGATTTTCTTTCCCTAAATAACAGCATTCTTTAGCTTTTTCTTCTCCTCTTGCAGAGTGGCTACTTCCCATCTTTTTCTCCTTTTGATCATAACACCATGTCCTTTAAAGATCTTGGCTTCCTTTCACACTATGTAGTCACTGACTGTGCAAGCCTCTGATGGCCTCCAGAGATGCTGCCTCCTCTGGGGATAGCTCCCAGCTCCTCCTCAGGTGTTGGCAGTCCGCACCTTCTCTTCCATTCCTGCAGTTTTCCTTTGTTTCCTCTCCTCTGCTTTACCCTTCTCCTTCCCCAGGCGGAGAAGCTTCTTGCTTGCCGCGGGAAAGGACTGATGATGTGGCTCTGCTGGCTTACTCTCCCTTTTGCGCGCTTCACCAGTCTGTTTTACCCTTTAAAGGATTCCTCTTGACACGTTCTTTGACTTAACCCCTTTGACAATTTAAGCGCATTTACGTTTCATACTTACTCCTTTAAATGACATCGCAATCTTTGCCCTTCCATTGGGGCCACAGTTCATAACTTACAAATGTCTCCCCGTTACCACTGATGTCTCCATTTAATTTCTTAACTTCAAGATTTCTTCACAAAGGGTTTGGGGTTTTGTTGGTTTTTTTCTTCCATCTTTAAAAGCATTGCTGGATCTTTTCTCTTTCAGTCCTGACATCCTTCGCTGAGCCACGGGAAATGCTCTTTATGACTTCCCTTGAGCATCTAGCACAGGCTTCAGGAGCCTGTTATCCCGCTCACCCAGTCTGGCTTCTCCAGTCTCCTAAAGTACTTCTGGGGCCTGATACTCCCGAATCTGGGGAGTTCATGCCGTGGTCACCAAAAATGTTCACAGCAAGAAGCAGGAAATCAGCTAGTGGACAGAAGTGCCCCGTGCTTCTCTTCCACTCACTCAGATCACGACCTCACTCTCTCACTGTGAGTGTAAGACGTGCCTGGTAGTATGTGGTGACTTCATCCAGAAAGTCTGGATGCGTTAGAGAGAGAAGGCAGAGGTTTCTTTAGCCGGTGCTCCTCATACATTTCTGACCATGATTAGTAAGAGGGAGGAAGCGAAAGGCTGAGGAGTAGACAGAACAAGTGGAGATGTTTGTGGTATACAGATCGCAAGTTTGTTACTTCTCTGTTGCTCTCAGTCACCAAATTCTTTGAGATCTCACTTTTTATCTCAGATATTCATACTTTGGTTACCTACTTTAAATGTCATGGCTTTGTTGCTAAAATTCCTTTATTCTCATGGAAACATCTGCAATTCTTTTATGAATTTATGATGGAAGTGAAAAGAGAATGGAGGTCATGGAAAACATTTTTCACCACAGAGAAATACCATTTCTTTGTTGTTTGTAAGACAATGACATTTGACTGCTGTTGTGTGGCAGTAAAGTGTGCGTGAATATTCTCTGCCTCCAGTGTTTGCTCCGGAGTTCAATTTTGGAATTAATTGATTCATCACTGAATAGCTTCAAGCCACCATAGCATCTGAGTCATCTCATAGCCACGGTAACCTTCCACCCATTCCTTGGAAAGTCATACTGCCAAAACAGGTACCTGCTGTCTGCTTGGCTCCAAAACACCAAGAGATAGCTGATGCTGTAACGAGGCGTGGAGAGTGCCGAGCAGGTCGGCTAAAGCAAGGTTGTGTGATTTCGTATGGAAAACACTATGTTCTTCAAAGCGTTCAACACAGGCAGGGTGTTTCGTTTCAGGTCAACCGTTTGTAAATCCTGATGGGACACCGGCAATATACAACCCTCCCAGCGGCCAGCAGACGATGAGGAGCCAGATGGTGGGACAGTCTCAGCAGCAGCCTTCATCCCAGCAGCCTCAGCAGGTTCAACAGCCACAGCAGCAAATGGCAAGTCACCTTGTCACACAGGTAGGTGCGGTGGCCACTGGAAAAAGAGAAGACGCTCTCAGGGATACGAAGGATGACCCAAAGGGTAGGAGGGAAGGACGCAGCTAGACAAAATATCAGGATGTTCTTTTCTTTTGAAACAAATGGGCCCATGATCTGTATTTTCTGCGTGGATGAAACAGATGGAGAGGGAAGATTCCTTTTCCAAGTCCATCTAAAGGATGGTTTCATTTTGAAAGAGACTCCTAGTCAAGTTGGCCTATGTCTACATACATTTATTTTGCAGAAATTGCCCGTCAGTGAAAGCTACAGCATTCATTTTCAAACCAGCTCAGTCTGTAATCCTCTCCTGAGAGCTGGGGACCTCTCCCTGTCCCTTTTGACAGCAGTGGGGTTGAGTGAAAGAATCAAGTTCTACTCGGGGCTCTAGAAACTCTTCTGTGTCTTGTTATATCAGACCTGATCTGTGCTCTCGGAGCACCCCTGCCCCTGGCTGAGGGTATTCTGCTTGCACCCCATGTTTTGGCCATGACTCTGAGCTAGAAGCTCTGGAGCTCCAGCAGGAAGTGGGAAGAGC
>NW_010412373.1:82558-98199 GCF_000710305.1 Buceros rhinoceros silvestris
AAGGGGTAAGAGCGGCATAGTTCGGGCGCAGTGCCATGGCGTGTCTGCTCTCTGGCCCCTTGGCTGGCCGTGGCACGTGGCCAGACGTGGCCGAGCATGGGCAGCAAGGTTTGAGTCTGGTTCAAACTTAATTTTGTGGATTGTGTGTCTGCTCTCCTGGAGCAGAACAGGCAGAGGGGACTGCTCAAGCGAGGATGCGACACCCTGCTTACTTGCAGAGCAGCCAAGATCTACTGTGGTTCCTGTGTGGCTTCACAGTTTGGCACGGTTTCATGCCAGGTTACCCAGGAATAAACTGTGTAAACTCAGTGAAGTTGCTTTGATTTTACTGGGTTTGGACGTTGGTGTTTGTAGCTCGTACTTCTTGATTTGGTCGTAGCAGTTTTAGAAGACAGAGGTGCTACCAAACCTCTGTAAGACTCAAATTAAACGAGAGATTAAAACGAAAGGAATAGTAAAGCTATTCCAAGATAATCGTGCTGTAGAAAATTGTTCTTTCACTTAGATAAACATCTGCTCCAAGCTGATGGGCCTGTCTGTTGATAATTCACAGCTTGTTCTTTGTCAGTTGGTTTTTTTTTTTTTGCTATTGTGTTCTGCCAAAGCAGCTTTACAATCATTATTCCTCTACCCATGACACACTCAAGAGTTACATCAGTCATTATCAGCAAAATTCAAATATACACTTAATGCTGTGCTGCTCTTCCATTTTATCTCCCAAAATTAACTGTAGAATCATCATTTGGCTTTGCCTCACACTAGTAATCAGGTGTAGCTGTGGCTTTATTTACTCTAACAGCCATCAAATATTTGAAAATGGGCATAAAAATCTGGAATAAAGATTGTTTGGCATGAGTCTGGAATGAAGACTAAAACCACAGGACCTGACCTCTTGTAATTGGGCTGGCGATGAGTCACCTGCTTTTTCAGAGCTGTGTTTGAGGCCTTTGTTCTCAGGAACAGAGGTGGTGCTGGTCGTTATCTCTCTCCCAGTAGGTTGTATTTATCATCTTTCCCTGTGTTTATTTTGCAGCCTGTTCAGGCAATGCAGCCATCTTCCCAGTCAGTCCAGTATCCAGCAGTTTCTTATCCTCCCCAGCATCTCCTGCCAGTCTCTCCAACGCAGCAATTTTCTGTGGTACTGAAGATTTTTAATTTTTTAATTGAAATCAAAGTTGGGTGTGTGAGCATGAGTGTGCCCGGGAGCCTCTGGGGAGCGCGGCAGTGGGTATCCCGTATGAGCCCCATCGAAATCCCCGCTTGCCTTAACGCTTTTGGTGCTGACAAGAGTTTTGTACGAGCGCTCCCTCTGATTCTGGTTATCTGACTCGGAGGAAGATGTTAGCAGAGCCTCCAGAAAAATGTTTTGTCGTGCCTGTGACAGGAGCTTGTGCCTCTCCACTTTATGTCAAGGGAGCCTGAATTGTGAACTCGGACGTTTGACATTTAGCGTCTGCCCCTTTAATGTCCACAAAAACTGGAGACGAGACCTCTTGAAACCATTATTTTTTATTTTGTATTATTGTATCTGTATACTAAACCCACTGTCTGGATTTACTCCCTTTACGATGCCAGAGCACTTGGAAAACAGAGCAGCGGTGTACTGGCTGCAGTGGTGTGGTACGCTCCGCATCCTGATGAAGCTCCGACGGACACGTATAATAAAAATAAATAGAG
The DNA here is from genome assembly GCF_000710305.1 of Buceros rhinoceros silvestris. Classification (NCBI taxonomy): domain Eukaryota; kingdom Metazoa; phylum Chordata; class Aves; order Bucerotiformes; family Bucerotidae; genus Buceros; species Buceros rhinoceros. The sequence continues at coordinate 84,236 of NW_010412373.1, forward strand.
TGCTGCTCTTTGGAGCAGAATCTGGCCTGGTGCTCGCAGGGCTGAGATTACACTGCTGGAAAACGAAGCTGACATTTTAAGAGGCACGACAAGACTTTTTTCTGTTATTTTTCTCTCGTGCTGTGGTAATCTTGTTTATGGCTGATTTTTCTTCCCAAGGTAGAGGTGTCACGTAGTTATAGTAAGAGATGGAAACAAAGCTGAACGGATCCTTGCAGCTGAAGTGCTGTTATTAATGCCTGGTGGATGAGCGGTGCCGTTTAAAGGACAATAAAACACGCTCTGTGCTGAACAGAAGTTGCGTATCTCGGTCCTAATTCTCCTGAAAAGTGTCTCGCAGGCATTTCAGCTTGTTCTAGTGGTAGTCGTAGGAAGGCTGGTGGTTTTACTGGCTGATCTAATCGTGAAAATTTACTTGAATTAATGTCTTCCGTGTACATTAGGTTATACACACAATATATAAATTATAGGGGTTTGAAGCTCAGCCTCTGTTGCGCATATCTAGCCTCGGTGAAGTTTCTCGTAGAATCCCTGGGCAGTCTCTCGCCATCCAGGTAACGAATATCCAGGGTTTTGAAAGAAACAACTTCAGACAGGCAACTTATGGGCCTGAAGGTGGATGTAGGATGAAGGTGAATAGCATTGCTTTCTTAGACCGCCTGAAGACATGCCGGGAGTGTTGAAAACGTTGGCCCGTGGTGTCTGCTCTGAGTGGGAGGGTGAGTCTCTCTCTGCAGTCGCTGGCAGTGCTTTCCACAAACAAACATTTATTTCATTTCATTGTATTTATTTATTTCCTATTTGGAAGTTTCCTACCATTAAATACATTGTGCAGGATAATTTTGGGACAGGAACGCTGCAGGGATGCGAACAAAGGCAAAGAGGCTCCTTTTAAAAAATAGCACGGACGTTCTAAGTGAAAAGCGTTTTTATAGTGCTTGCTGCCTGTCCCAGAGGGGAGCAAGGCAGGGACCCTGATCTGCAGCTCAGCACTCGATGGCGATGGGTGCTGGGTTTATTGCCCTGTAGAGTATGTTTTAACATGGAGTAGGATGATACGGGCGCAGGCAAAGGTGCCTAGAACCATATTTGTAAATCTTTGACCTTCACAGAATAAACTTGAGAGCATTGATTAGTGTGGATCTTTCTGCAAGACTGAACAGCTACTGTCTAGGACCTGTGTATCGTTACCACCTGTAACCAGGCTTAGGGCCATTGACTTCATTTGGTACGTTCATCCTACCGTAGATTTATTATTTTCCTCCCACCTCTGGTCACATAAAGTACTTGTTTCCTTCCAAGATGGAATAAAAAGCCTTGAAATAGCAACTGCAGGCTTAGCTTTTTTTTTATCTGCTCTGTGTTTACAAACTTGGGTTTCCAAAACAGTCCAAAAAAGGAAAAGTTCTGCACCCAAATCCTGCTGGATTCCTCTTGGGATCATTTTGAAACACGGGTGAAGTGACCAGCATGTGTTTGCCTGAGGAGTTCTGTGTTTGGGGGGAGTGGAATTCATCACGCTATTTTCATGCCCTTGACATTTAAAAGAAGTTCCCTTTCCATTTTGGAATACAAGGGGAGGGCAGGATAAAAGCCAAAATAATTGGCTTTTGTGCCAAGCAGTGCCATTCGCCTTGTGGTCTGCAAGTCTCTGGCAAAGCATTTATAACGTTTTTCGTTCTAATTACCTCCGTTTTTGTAGATACCCATTCAAAGCTGGGCACGTTTTTGAGCTGAGCGACTCCTTCCCCCCCTCATGCTCTGTTTGAACCTCTTTTGTTTGGCCAATTTGCGCGTCCGCTGCAGCCATCGTGTCTACATCATTTTCTACTGCTTTTTGCCCGGCAGCGGGATGACATGACCACACAGTTTAACCAGATGAGCTTAAGCCGCCAATCATCGGGAGACAACCCCGAATCGCCTTCCGGTCCAGTCTACCCATCGCCTCTGCTGCAGCAGCCTGCCCAGCAGACGGGTTACATCATGGCTTCCCCGAGTCAGCAGCTGCCCCCAGGAGGCTTTACTGGTTCCGGACCACCAGTATCCCAGCAAGTGCTGCAGCCGCCACCGCCCCAGGGCTTCGTGCAACAGCCACCACCACCTGCTCAGGTAGGCGAAACCTTCGCTACCAGTTTGGCACCAGTTGTGACATCAGAAGGAGAATGTAAAATATTATCCAGGCTCTCGATTTTTTTTTTTTTTTTTTTTTTTTAGGAGGCTTTACTGGTTCCGGACCACCAGTATCCCAGCAAGTGCTGCAGCCGCCACCGCCCCAGGGCTTCGTGCAACAGCCACCACCACCTGCTCAGGTAGGCGAAACCTTCGCTACCAGTTTGGCACCAGTTGTGACATCAGAAGGAGAATGTAAAATATTATCCAGGCTCTCGATTTTTTTTTTTTTTTTTTTTTTTTTTATATTTTTTTTTTTTTTTTTTTTTTTTCCCCGCTGGTGGAAGCTTAGCAGGTTTTTAGGCAGCAGGAAACTTGCAAAGCCTCCGTTGCTTCCTGGGTTTCAGCAATTCCTTCCCTGTCCTCAAAGCATTTTCTGAACGTATGCTCATACTCCAGGACACACCTGCACATGAATAGGAAGGAGGAGGGTGAGTAGGTGCCCGTGGTCCTTTTTCCCTGCGCATACACCGAAAGAGCAACACGCACATCAGCCCAGGCAGTCGTTAATCATATTTAATTGACTTGAACATGTGAGATGTCACAGATCAGTAATTTTAACTGTCTTCCTGAAGACTGATTATGTTTTACCGTTCACTGCCAAACATCTCTCCTTGTCTCCTGGGTACCTTTACAGAAAGAGATTACTGTCAAGAAGTAAAATGCACAGGAGTTTCTGGCCCATTTGCAAGGCGTGCACTTTTAAAAAGCCAGATTTCTTTATCCAATTATAGATACTTCATTTAAACTCTGAAAAATCACATAGAAAAATATATAGAGAAAAATATATAAAAAATAAAAGCAACTTCACTATTTCTTTTAATGTAAAAGTAGTGTAAACCCTCCTGGTTTTTTTTGTCTGCCACTTCCTACTGAGAATCTCCGATGATATTTGTTAGTGGGATTCTGTATTACCACAGGGATGAAGAATTTAGATGGTTACTGTGTTTTAAGTGGGCTAGGGATCTAGTTAATTAGAGCACTGATTAACAAGGAAAGAAATCTGAAGAGTGCTGGGTGCTCACATCCCACAGAGGACGGTGACTTCTGTAGTTTCTGTAGTTAGAAACTCTGCAGCCGTTTTTTTCTGACAGAAGTGAAAGCTCGCAAAAAATAATTTTTAAAGAGCTGAAGTTCGATGTAATGTGATTTAAAAAAAAATAAAAAATATTGCTAGAAAAAATGTTTCAGTTTGGCAAATGTAACATTTTTTAAACAGTTTTGGGAGGAGAAAAACCAGCCTGAAGAGCAGAATCCCCTGGTGAATCCACCTCCCCCCCTAGAGTGTCTCTCCTAAGTGAGGAAGTAGAGGCTGTCCAGGCTTCCCTCCTCATGTACAACCCCCCTGCTGCCCTCAGCGTTTTCAAGCATCATTTAATCGAACCTCACGACACGTCTAGTGAACCGCAGAAATGTGAGCACTTCCATTTTACAAGCTGTCACCGCAGCGGGCGAAGCGACGCTTTCCCCAGCTCTGTCGGCCGGAGTTGCTGCGGGTGCTAAGGAGGAGGCTGTAGCGTCCTGCCGTGCCGGGGAACCCCGCGTCCCTTCCGCTCCCCACAGCAGGTCTGGGGGCTCTGCTAGACCCCCTGCCTCAGCTGATTCTGCTGAGGCTGCTTCTGTGTCTCCATCACTTGGGGTGGGAGCGTTGGTTTTCACCCTTGCGTGTGCGGCAGGGCGGGGGGGTTTCGCTCGCCCTGGCGTAGCGTGGCTTTGTGAAGGTGTTTTCCCACGTTAGTTCTTGCTCTGGCGCTACTGGAGAGGCAGATGAACTTCTTCAGAGGGCAAGCGATGGGGAGGAGCCTTTTCCTATACAGGCTGCTGCGGAACCAGTATCGCACTGGCGTGTCTAGCAGCTACTGTGTCTCTGTCCGCACCCCAAATGTGGTACGTACAGGCGCTTTCCTCCCACGTCGTAACAAAGCGGAAAGTTACCGGGGGCAGAAAAACGTCTCTTGCATTTGCAGCGACTTCAGTCATTTTCACTGGGAAATGGTTTGTCCTTGGGGGGTGACAAAAGGTGAGAAATTCAGCACTGTCAGCTTCCTCTGCACCATTCATCTCCAGCTTGTCACTGTGCCACAAAACACGTGTCGGATACGATACCTGTGTGGGAGAGGACGGGGGGTCAGGGTCTGCCACCCGTGTCCCTGCGCTGTGAAAGCGCAGCAGCTTTGGGCTGCTGGGAGGGAGCAGCAGATGGAGGGTGGTGTCCACCTGTGCGGGTTGGAACTTCTGATCGATGTTTCAAGTTTTAATTAATTCTCTTCAGCCCTCGAATGCAGCATGGTGGTTTGGATGCTACTTTTGGCAAGTAGGGGATCCCTCCTACAAAAACATGGATGAAGCCTTGGGAAGTAGTAGATCCTCTGCCCTAACAGCTCAGCTTTGAGAGACCCCGACTCCCTGTCCTGCTCGTGGCAAAACTTCCCCGAGGCAGTGGCTGTTGGCAGCCTGAATCTGCTGTTAATCCTTTGGGCTTAGGTGTGGTGGTAAAACTGCTCTCAGGTGCCGCAGCAAGTGGTCTGAGGCAGGCTTTGAGAAACCAAAAAGCAACAAAGATGGTCAAGCACTCAAAACACGATGTGACACGTTAAGCACTGCGATGCCAGTGGTGTAAAAGCACTTTTTGATGTCTTAAATGTGGCTGGTGAATTTATGCCGGTGGAAGGGACGCTTGGCTCCCGTGGCTTATTAGTTCCTGTAAATGCGTTGCTGCTGAGGTTCTAGGAGGTTGGCAGTGGTGCCTTGTGAGCTGTTGGAAAGGAGCAGTGAAAACTTGGGTGAGTATGATCATTCCCTTGGGAGCTGAAAGGATGAGAAAGAAATGCTCTCCAAGCCTCCAAACCCAATGGTACCACAATTAAAATATTAGCTTTTGTATTACAGTTCAGTGAAACGTGGCTCTAGAGCTGCTCTCCAAGATTCTCTCTCGCGGTCTGTATCAAAGCAGCAGCAGACTGGGTTTGAAATGACGTGCCTGAGAAATGGCGAGAGGACCTTTCTTTTGCTGCTTCTTTCATCGCAGCTTGACAACAGAGTTACGATTTAATAACCTGAAAATAATGATCTGTCTTTGTTCAGCCAATTGGAAAGAAACCTACCAAAAACCCCAACCATTAGTCTGGGTTTGCTGAACAGGAATTCTAGCAGCAAACGACCGGTTTGCTTTCTGTATCACAGATAGCGAACATGCGCCTTTCCTTTCTCTATTTTATTCTATTTTCATTTTTCTTCTCTTTCCAATGGTCCTCAAATGAGACCACATGAATTTTTAGAGAGGCTTCAAGCAGTAATAGGTATGTTGAGGGATTTTTCACCTGAATTAATTTTGTGTCATCATTAATTCTAATGGTCTCCCTGAAGAAGAGAGTCCATGGATAGCTTAAGACAGAATCTTTCTTCATAGCATGTCTCCTCTAGGAAACACGTTACGAGGAAGGTTGGGGAGTCACTGCAAGTGAGTGGGTCTTTCCTTGGTGAGCTCAGAAAATGATATCCTACAGTTGTACACAAGCCATTATTTCATGGTTTATTGTAATTATTTGGGGGGGTGGTGGGAGGAGAAAAAATCTGGAAGAATGTCTGGTCCCAGTCAGATATGGGGAGGAAATGGTACCTCCACGTGTCCATGCATCACTGTGGTTTCTGTTGTCTTCGCTCGCATTTGTGCAGCTGTAGCTGCCATTAGCAATCGCGTCAGCATCACTAACCGTCCGGATGAAGGTGTTAATCCAAGCCTGGCTGGGTACCAGTGATGTTAAGAGAAGGAAGAACCTGTCGGATGGCCGAATCGAGCTGTAACTCAGTAGGGAGATAGTTTAGAGAAGTAAATCGGCCTGAAAAACGTGTGAAATCCCTGTCAGCCTACAAACAAGGAAGATGGTCACCTTCAAAATAAGAATGTCCAAGAGGGTAAGGATCTGCTGTCAGCTGTTTCCGTGGTGATGATTAAAGAGGGAGGAATTGCACACAGTGGCCAGGATTAGGATCAAGAACTGTTTTTAGACTAAAGAAGGTGAACTTGCTGTTTCTGTAAATAAGTTCTACAAGCAAAAGGGGCGAGGTGAGGCTGTGCATTCGCACGGGAAAGCAACTCAAGTGTCACATGGCCTGTCAGTGGGCTGCTGCGGAAACGTAGTGGGTTTTGCTGGAGAGCACATAAGCAAAGGTGTTGGTAACACTGATGTAATGGGGAACTAAAAAAATCAAGAGGGTCGGAGTAGACGATGTGAGTGATACTTGTTATCTCGGATCCCTCTAATTCCACTCTTCACTAAAGCGATAGCAGACAGGACAAATAACATGTTCCGGCTGCTGACGCAGGGATGTACTCCAGAGAAACAAAAACGGATCCTTGCGAACCCCTCAACCACCTACTTTGTCCATGTCTGTATTTTACACCAAGCCCTTCTTTTAATGTCTGGTCTCTTAATAACAAAACAACCAACAAAAACCCCACCAAAACCCAAACCTCTTCTTTGCAAGTCATGTGGCTGGCAAATCCATCCCATAGTCTTTCTAAGTGAAGTGGTTTGGGTTTTTTGTCCTACCACTAACGTTTTTCGGGCTGGTAGATTGCACTCTGAGTTTCTGAATGGGGTATATAAGGGATGTATTTCAGTGACTGGAGAAAATGAGAGGAAGGGAGAAAACTCTTTGAGGTGTTATCTGTGTGGTAAAAGTAAATCCGTGTTTCCAAATTACTCTGAACGCTTCACTGTATGTTTTTGTGCTAAGCATGTTCAGCTATAAACCTTCCTTCCTTCAAAACCTGTGTTATTTAGGCTCTGTTTTAAAGTTAATACCTACAGAATCTTTCCACAAGAGATCATTCACATTGTTCACATAACACTCGTGTATTTTCAGATATCTAGGGGCTTGTGTGCACAAGGAAGATGAGGAAGTTGAGGGTAAATCAAATAAGTTTAAATCCTTTAAGTGCAATTAAGCTGCTGCCGGGAGAAGTGAGAGTATTTCCATAGGGGGGTAATATTCTTTAATTTGTATAATACAGTAGTAGAAAATAAAGAATATTTTGTTCCCCTGCTCCAAGGCAGGATCAGCTGTTTGCATTGGCTTGCACTGAGTTTTCTCACTTCTCTGAAGTCTCCTGTTGTAGAGCCTTGCTGGGAGCCATCAGGTTTCCACAGGATGAGTCCGTCACACTAAACTCGCCTGGTCCACGATTCACACTGCTGTGATGCTTAAAGAATCATTTTGTACTTTAAATGCCTGGGTGAACTTTTCTATACCTTGTGGCTTTTCTTTGCAGAGAAACAAATTCATCATGGCTTTGTCCATTTTACAAAGGTGTTTTGTTTAACAGGCTACAGAAGGATGCCGGTACCTTTACTCTGCTACTACTTTGAGGGATCAAGTTGAATGAGCTGTTCCAGGAACACTTCCTCCATGCAGATTAAGTTGGCAAAAAACAGCTCTTATTTTCCTACGGGGAAAAAAAAAAACCACAAAAGCATTTGATGTGACTCTGTGCATGTGTCTGAGTCAGATAAATGCTACACAGAAAGGGGAAAGAAAATAATTGTATTATTTATAAAGAAATGCTGACAGATGTGGCAGGAGTCACGAGCGAAGCAGTGTTTTTCCAAGCCCTCTGCAGTTTGATACCGTACGCTGGCAGAGTCTGCCACAGCATCCGCTGCAGCTGGAAGTGAAAGATGGTGAGTGCTTTGAACTTGCCAAGGGTCAGCTGAAAACCGTTTAGCTCGTATGTCTCAGTACCGGCGGTGTAGCACGTGTAGGAGAAATCTTTAGCTCCAGTCACCCTCAGATGTCCATGTTCACCGACAGGATAAAGTGGTGTGGTACGTGTTGCTTTATAATGACAATAATAACAGGAAAAGGCGGCCCAGAACTTGCTGACTCAGCGCCTGCCCTCCGCTCCTGCGAGAAAAGAACTGGGATGTTTTTCTGAACTGTATTTAATTTCACACCAAGTGCGAGAGAGGCTTTACAGGGAAAGGTTTGTGTGAGGAAGGCTGTAGCTGTTAAAAAAACATGTGAATTTAATAATTTTCTAACAAGCGTTAAGGGCACACACACTCCATCTTTATCTCACTTCTCTATTTGTACTCCAAGCTCTGCTTTGTGTTGAAGTGACCGTTTCCTCCAGGGTTCGCTTCACGGTTCAACCCTCCTTCTCTCTGTGTGATGTTGATATGGAAGGTGTTTGCATCCACTTTTCTGCAGTATTTGATATTTTACTGTGATTTCTTTGTAGCTTTTTATGTATCCTGCATGGTTTTGTCCCTTTCAATTAAAATTCTGTTTCTTGAAGTATCTGGAAAGAGACTGGGGCACTGACAGCCCTTTTCCTAGCTCAGCTGAAAGCAAGCAGCAGTTCCTGACGAGACACCATGCAAACCTCCCCTCTTGGCTGTTACCACTAATATGCCTGACTTGACCTCTTGCTCCCCTGCCAGTTTTGTTCTGTTTTGTGAATCTTTGAGCTTTAGAGTTCCTAGTTAGCTGCTGTTCTTTTTCTTTGCAGATGCCAGTGTATTATTACCCATCTGGTCAGTACCCTACCTCAACAACTCAGCAGTACAGACCCATTGCCTCAGTTCAGTACAATGCACAGCGGAGTCAGCAGATCCCACAGACTGCCCAGCAAGCAGGTATTTACATCTGTTACTCGCTTCCTCAGCTGCTCAAAGTGCCTTTGCTGGTGAAACCTTGTGGCTGGGCTTTCATTTCGAATGTGAACAGCGCAGGAGAAAGCTGGTCGCTGCTCTGCTTGAAAACAAGGTGTCAGTTGCAAATTGAGAACCCCGCTGCTTGGAGATGCCGAGCAGTGGATGAGCGGATGTTGCGCCCTCTGCCACCGCTGTCCTGCACCCAGTGCCACGTCCTCAGTGTCTGCGCTCCACGTGACGGGGCACAGAGAGAGCTGGGAGGGATCTGGTGTGAGAAGTCACATTGCATGTTCAAGCCAACCGTTGCGGTTTGTCCTTCATCACGCAAACTCCGCAAACGTTTCTGAGACCATCTTCTGCTCTCCCTGAGCCTGAGGAGCGGCGAGCTGGTCCACACGGTCGGTGCCCATTGGAACCAGCTCCCTGCAGTGATGTGCGGCTGGAAGGGGGGCCGTTACACTGTAAGAGAGTGAGTAGCAGGTCTCACAGTGAACCGGTCTCTTTTCCTGCTGTGTCATGCCACCACGCCTGATGATGCCAGAGTAAGAGGGATGTAGGCGGAGTTGGGCTGCTGTGAGCTAGGGGAGGACGGGGGTTGTGCTCGCAAAGGGGTCCTCTCATTTCAAAGGAATAAACAGCTCTTCTGGGTTTGGAGAATTTTTTTTAAAAACTGTGGATTGTTTGGTTCTTTAGTGCACCCCTCCGCTCGTAGGGTGTCTCAAACAGTAACTCCAGGGTGTGAGGGGGGGTTGTTTCCTGGTAGGACTTACGATTACAGACGTGTCAGGTAGGACAAAGCGTTCATCGCTCTCTCTGGGCTTGGCAGAAACCCTTGTGCATGGCAGAAGAGGTTCCTTGCAAACGCATTGATACAAAAAACTCTTCTGAGATGCGAGTCAAGAGCTCAGATGTGAGACGTGAGCAGGACTTACGGGGTCATCCAGCCCGTTAACCTGTCTCCCTAACGGGACTGCTGGCAGTTTTACTCACACTCTCTCAGGCACTCAGGGAAGCAAAGACACAGCAACCACAGCTATAACTAAGCAATTGATGACTGTTTGAATTTATTTTTGTCTTTCGAGTTGTATTTTCTAGTAAAATTGCTGGCAGTTTGGTCAGTGTTAATGGTGTCTGGCTGCGTCTGCTTTCATATCTTTGTATTTATACGTTCCCTGAGAGAGAAGAGGGTGAAATACTGCACAAAGGTCATCTGTCTCTTTAGCTTCTCCTGCCTGACAGTGGAACCATATTTATTACCTCTATATGGTAGGTCTTTGAACCGGAGTGCAGATCAACTCCGATGACATGATCTGGGTCTGCTGTGTTGTTATGAAACCGTATTTATCAGTTTAATGCTACATCCATAGCATAGGGGAGATTATGGTAAGTGAAGTGCACAAGAGATGGTCTGAAGCACTTGAGTGACGTTCTGGAGAAAACCCAGCTGGTTGATCTTGAGGGAATCCTGGTTTTAAGGATAGATCGTAGCACAGGAGCTGTTGCGTTGGAGCACGGACAGTGCAGAGATGCGAATGCTAATTTTGGTTCTGTGTTTACCACATCGCTTTCCTTACGTGTTTGGAAAACACCAGTCGAGGAGTTGGTGTAAAACCTCCAGCGTGTCAGTCGCTCTTTCAGCTGCCTGCTCAGTTGGAAACGTTATTCTTATCTCTTGTTTAAGAATGAAAACATTGTGAGCGCAGTTTTGACTCCCTGCTGGGGTGATGATTTTAAGCGTTTAGCTATTCTCAGATCTTAGGGCTTGGCTGAGAACAGATTCCTCAAGCTTGTTCATCCCTTCAGGCTCAGATACGTCCTTGCCCATAGCTGTCGTCAGAGTGTGCGAGAGGCGTGCCAGGAAGCAGCTTCCAGTTGCCTACCTGCCTTCCTCTTGGAGGCAGCGTGAGGATTGTTCGAATTGATGTCCCTTGGTATTTGAAAAATAACTAGCTTTCCAAAACACCTCATAATTTATACTAAAATAAAAGAGAAAATAAAGTAGAGGGAAGCATATTATTTACACGACAGATACATAGCAGGAGGTTCACTGTGAGCACTGAGATATCAAAACCCAGATAATTCAGTGAGGGTTTCAGGTGGGTTTGTGTCGCTGCATCTGCTTTTCTTACCATCAGCCTCCCCACACACATACATTCTGCTTCTTGTTTACCCTGTGGCCTCAGCCCACCTGCAAAATCCTCATCTCTCGCAGCTTCTCTTTGAGGAGCTGCTTGCTGGGCAGGAGACGGTGTGTGGCCACCGCAGCAGATTGACTCGTGGCACCGAAAGAGAGGAGGTAACTCTGGTGCAGAAGGCAGCCTTCCGAGGGTCGGCCAGGTGAGCCGGGGTGCTGCTCTCCTCTTTAAGCCACTGATTTGAATGAAATTTTAGAAATGTCATATCTCTGCAGCTTTCATCTCTCTGTCAGACGTGGTAGAAATCAGATGATGAGCTCAAAACATTACTCTGGGGGTTGTTTGAGGAAAACTGGGGGAGTAATCACACTCATTCTTCCTTCAGAAACCGTTTTTTTTTAAAAGGCAAAATACCAAACAACAAAACCCCCTTGTAAATCCTTCTAGAAACTTGTACCTGACTGGAAAATAGCAATCAACAGGCGAGCGTTTCAGCCTGCCCTTGCCCTTGCCATGCAGAGTCACCTTTGGATCAGCCCGTGAGCAGGCTCTGCGGGAGTAACTAGGGGCAGGAAGACGAGGACGTGAAGGAGAGACTAGTGCTGCCGCAGGTCAGGAATGCTGAGGATGGGAAGGGGGAACAGATGAAAAGATGATTTTTGAAACGGTGTCCCCAATGACCTCGCAGTGCTTGTGGCCGTTTCGGGGACAGGATGGCCGCAGTGCAGGCAGGCGCCGGGGAGCCCCCACTGTACCTGCTGGCTGGCTCCTACAGCAGCACGACCACCGAGACCGCCTCACCCTGGCAGCTCAGAAAGTCTTCTGTTAAAATAAAAAAGTTTGCCTGCTTGGAGGAGCAACCTCTTTCCCCACCCCCCGCCTTGGGACTGCGGAGCTCAAAGTTGTATCTAATGGCAGCAATTTGTTTTCATTTTTCTCAGGAAAGGTCTCTTCAGGAGCAGAGCTACGGTGGTGGCTTTTACAGCAAGCAGCTAAAGTGAAATGTCAGCCCGGTCTCTGGTGGCCCAGGGAGCCTCTGCGCTCTCCGGGATCTGCGAGGAGAGCGGTATTAAGTTAAAGTGGCTCCGGGGCAGAAAAAAAGATGGGCTCACCTCAAATGAGATTAGAGCTCTGGCAGCAAGAAATCATTGGGAGAGAAGGATGAGAAGTTTTTTGTGAGTTTATTTACCGGTGAAGCTGGTGTCTGTCACACCGCGGGGTGTGCAGGACAGCGTAGGGGGATTCTTAGAATGTGTTCAGGCAGCTCTTCTCAAAACCGGTTCCCTCGTTATTCGAACTACTCGGGTGTGTTGCTGTTCCTCATTTCTGCACTCGCTAATGCCGAAGAGACTGTGAAATGTCCCATTCTGGGACCACTTGGGAGAAAATATGCTTTCTGTATTGTCATCTAGCAATATGCCATAAATTGTACATCCAGCATCATCACTATTTCGTTCCTCAGTAATTATCCCTCTATTGATGGTTTCAGAAGCTTTCAATCCTAGTTATTGTGTTTGAATAGAAAAATAGAGATCTAGTGAGGATAAATCAGTCATGATTGGTGTTTTATCATGATAGAAGAAATCAGCAGTGTGTTATTTTATAGCTGTGTCTCTTTTCTTCCGTCACAGCAAGTGCTGTGCACTTCGAGGATTTTTCGTCTTTGAAGTGCTTCATAAACATGAGCCAGATGAGTACACGAGTATTGCTTTGGGATACCAAAGTTCACAAGTGAAGAAGCTGCCACAAATTACATGGGGTTCCTCCTGCTTTGGTTCGTTGCTCTACGTCTGCCTCATGTTCCAGATGATTTCAGAGCGCAACCAAAATCTTACGGATAAAATAATATTTTGATTCTCGTTCGGGACAAGTTCTAAAGCTGTTAGCTTGGTTTATCAGACAGTTGGGAGTTAAAAATCCGTGGTGTGCGTTCTGCATCAGTAACGAAGGTTGTTTTGGGGGGAGACTAAGTCCTGAGTATTTGGTTAAAAAAATCTTCCAGCCAAAAGTTTACTCTATAATATTTCCAGATGGTATTTGGCATAATTGGATGGTTTGTAACTCCTGTAATGATTTAGGGATTTCTCATACGTTTGAGAATCACAGACGTTGCCATTATAACCTGTTGTAGGAAAAGGAGGTAATTGTCTTTTTAATGCATCTCTGAAACAGATTTTAAGGAAAGACAAAAAGTACGTTAACAGAGTCCATGAATTTGTTTAGGTAGAAATCCGAGTCAAATTGACAATGAAATACTGAATTTTTGCTTAATTTAATCGTTCTGGTGTCAGCGTAATTGAAGAGTGTTATCTTCAAGTCTCTTTCATCCTCTTTGTCTTCTGAAGGCATTTGTCACTATAAACTGATACTAAGAGGGAAAAAGAAGATGGGGGACGGGAAATGTGCAGCAATAAAAAAAAATTGGTTTGTTATCATGGTCATTAGAGAACCTTATAAAGAAAGATTGCCGCTTTCTACCTTCATTAGCAGCCTGACAGGAGCTCACGGGCCGTGATGGATTTGTTTGCATAATTCCGCATATAATACCGGTGCTTATATAAACATAAACAACTTCAATTTTTAAGTATCTAATTATCTGAAGAAACTCTTTCTCCAGCAGTAATTGCTTACTGCACTGTCAAAGCAGATTGGTGCTGAAGGTGTCCATCCGGGTTGAGCACTGTGGGGTTTTTGCAGCCCGTAACTGCTGCTCCTGGGTTGCGCCTGGCTCAGTTTTACAGGGGCCTGGCGGGAGGGTGAGGAACGAGCCCTGTTGGTTTGGATACTGAAGTGTAGCGCTACATTCATTAATGTTGACGTGAGGCTTGGAAATTCGAAAGCACTTTATGGAATCGTAGGGCAGGATCAAGAAGGAGTTGGCAGCAACTGCAGTAGGAGGACTACGTCCAAAACTGCGACCTTGAAGCGATCCACGCTGATATTACTGGTTTCTCTCTGAGTATTTTGTGTTTAAGGTGCCCAGAAGTTTAAAGCTTTCCCT
>NW_010412373.1:98548-100905 GCF_000710305.1 Buceros rhinoceros silvestris
GCCAGCGGGGCTGTGGAAGAGCCTGTAGCCAACCTCGGGCACTGCTCCGCAGGCTTGTTCTTCTAAATCACATCTGGAGAAGGAGCCCTCAGTTTGGTGGGTTTGGTTTGTTGTTGTTGGGGTTTTTTTCATTTAATTTTATGATCTGGTTCCAACTTGAGGCATTCCCATGGTATGAGAAGGTTGGATGCTTTGGCCTGAGAAGGTTTTTAACCCACATCAGGGAAACCCTCACCGGCTTCTCTGCTGTTCAAGGGCGTTCTCCATCTTTCTTACAGCACTTTCCTTAAAGATGTGAAGGAACAGAGAATTAAGTGCTTGAAAAAGGACATAAAGCAAGAAACTCGGCTCTGATGATACGTTTTATATAGTGTTTTTCCATGTTTAAGGTCTTGCTTTTATAGTATTTCACTATTGTATGTGGTGTGCGATTAAGATTAGCTCCAAGACCCATCCACGCCTCCACGTTTCCTGTTAGCTACCCACAGCTCAAGTTTTGCATCCTGGATTTCATTCCCCTGCTGCTGGAGGAGGATTCTGTAGCTGAATGTTGCATTCAAGACTTTGCCAAGGCTTGCTGGGAGATGCAGGACTGGGGCTTAAATGTGTTTTAATTTCTAGTCTTAGAAACACTAAATCGTGGTTTCCTTCTGACATCAAGTAATAGTGCTGCACCAGTACGGAACCAGCGCTGAGCTGTACCGAATAGCTGTGATTTAAATTAATAGCGGAAATAATACTCTCGAACTCCCTGCAGCATATTTGAGTCTGAAAATTAAAAGGCAAAAATTGCTTTTGTCAAAAAGCTTTGTGCTTCCTCAAATGGCTTGTTTAATTATTCAGCATTCACACCGAGAGCAAGAAAATATTGAGGGAAGGGAACTCCAGTAGCCTCCACAGCCAGAAGAGTCTTAGGACAGGCGGTTATTTGTGGTTTTCTTTCAAAGCCTCTAAAGTTTTGTTCCACTTCTCTAGCACTTGTTAAAATCTAAGCCCTTTCTGACAGCGTTCCCAGGGTTTCACGCTAAAATATAGATTTCCTTTTTAATTTTTTTTTTTTAGAGAATTAGTATGTGTTAATCTCCCAACAGTTGATGTAGAGGAGCAAGCAGAGAGAGAAAAGATTTCTAACAGCGTTGTGCAGTGGATGTGACTTCAAAATAGCCTCTCTAAAAATTGCAGAGGCCACACGAAGATGCGGGGAGCGCTCTACGGTATTCAACAATGTCTACAAAGAATCTTTGTATTTCTGCCTTTTTTTTGCCAAAAAGAGTCATGCATCATCTCTATTGCTAATCCTGTGTTGGATCAATGCG
Organism: Buceros rhinoceros silvestris; assembly: GCF_000710305.1. NCBI lineage: Eukaryota > Metazoa > Chordata > Aves > Bucerotiformes > Bucerotidae > Buceros > Buceros rhinoceros. The sequence goes on from NW_010412373.1 coordinate 99,865, forward strand.
CAGCGCTCCCGCTTCTTCCCACAGAATTTTCCAGCACTGAATAATTGAGAGGTTTATATTGTAGTCCTTGGGAGCAAAGACAGATTTCATCTTTTCTTTCTTCTTTTTTTTTTCTTTCTTTCTTTTTTCTTTTCCAATACTGCCCAGCCGTTGCTAGAGCTAGCGGAGCCCCACCACTGACAGAAATGCTGGGAGACCTCTCTGGAGGGACAGAGGCCATCTCCAGCTCTGCTTCAGGCACGCTGCTCACAGGAGGTCGACAGGCTTTGGGGCTGCTTTCTGTAACTTCCCTGCAGAGGAAAGCGTGCAGTGTGATGGGGAAGTGCAGGAGGGCTTTGGGTCTAAGCTAATAACTGAAGAAATCCTCCAAATATACACCAGAGATCAGCACAGTGGGGCGCGGGGGGGCTTTTGCTTTGCAGTTGCTATTGACTGAGGATTTAAACCTCGAAGCGCGCTTTGCACTTGTAAAACCTGATAGGACAGGACGCTTAGGTAGATTGGGACACGGCAGAAGAAATGCACGTGGCTGTGAGCTGCCTGGAAGAAATCACAGCGTGTGTTCAGTGTTGGGGCAGAGGAACTAACTCGAGGACGATGTCCCAGTAACTAGTGGTGTGCTGAGCAGCCTTGACCTGTGAGAAGGTCCCGGTGCCTTTATCTGAATTTTGGTCAGCCTTTGTTGCAGTCCGTTATTGTTTGCTAAACCGTCCGCAGGAACAGCATCTCTCCGCGACTGCAGGGCCGATTTGATTTTGACTCCCCTTAGGTATATAGATTGTATACGTTTATATAGCAAGTGAGCCCTTGGCTTAATTTCTGCTTTGTTTGTTTGCAAGGGAAATAAGGCTGATAGTGTGGGGGTGTGAAGGAGGCAGCCCTTGAGTCTTCCCAAGGAAAGGAGCTGGTTTCCTTAGCAACAGGCAAGGATACGCGGTTCGAGGTGGTGCCTCTCCCAAGAGTTCTCCACCTCTTCCCCAGGTCCCGCTCTCTGTTGCAGCTCACTCGTTATGCACCAGAGCAGACAGCATTACTGCAGCA
>NW_010412373.1:100976-142776 GCF_000710305.1 Buceros rhinoceros silvestris
CAGAGCAGACAGCATTTCTGCAGCATGAGCTAATTGTAATGCGTGAGGGCTGGTGGCTGTCAGTGGTATTGGACAGAAAATAAAAAAAAAAAATGGAATTTGCCGTCTGAGTGTCTGGTTCTAACAACAGCTTGATTATTTCTGTTATTACTGGTGATACATCGTCCTTGCTGAGGTTTCACTTCCAGTGGGTATCGCTGGCATTTATCATTATGAACTATAAGGAAAAATGCAGGTTTTCTGGCTGCGGTCTCTGGTGAGGGTTCCCTCGTGGCTGGTAGGATGTAGGTTGAGGAGGAAAAGAGGTGATTCTTCACTCAGCCATTGCTGCCAGCGTAAAGACCTTGCTGTAAATGTGACTCATTTTACGTTAATTCACTCCAGAACTGACATAGAGGTTGGTTAATATTGTTCAGAGCTTCTGTTTACGTGCTGGTGGCAAGACACGACTATATCCTCACCAGCAATGTCTTTTGGGGATGGACAGACACACAAGCACGCTACTCGATACGTTGAACTGGAAGTCGTTTTTACAAAATGCTCTTTTTAACTTGGAGATGTCCGTGGTGTGCAAGTTTGAATCCCCAAGCCAGCCATGCCTGAATAATGGGAAGTCAGATAAGCTTTTACTCCAGTGTGTTTGGACGCAGATTAGAAGTACTTTACCACAAATTTTCTGTCTGTATTTTTCTGTTTAACTTAATTTTTATTTTCAATGCAGTGCTCAGGATCCCAGTGTCTTAGCAAGAAATACAGTCTTTTGGCCACTGTTGTGAAGGGTAGACAGGCTGGGTAGACAGCAAGACATCAATCTGTGTGATAATGATTATTGTACATCGAGCCTTGAGAGCCCTCTGCACTAAGAACTATATAGACACGTGAAGAGATTCTCTTTTTCCCTCCTGAGATGCAGTAAAAATCCCACAGCCATTTCTGGGGAAACAAATATTTAGGCTATTTATACATGTATGTATGTATCCGTGCTCTTTTTGTCAGCCTGTGATATCAAAAGGATTTATTCCATGCTTCAGAACTGTCCTCAGGGCTTCCAAGTATCATGCTGGTAAACCAAAACCTCTTCAATAGCATCTGCTCAACAACGCTGCATTTCCAGTTTGCTCTTTGTTGAGAGCTACTTTTCATCAGTTACCGAGTCTGCAGGAGAGCAAAGACCCGATTTTTACAGGTCCTACAAAGGAACCTTCACAAATTAAATTTTGAAGGTTGCCAAGTACCACTTTATAGAACAAGCAGGAGAGGGGAAATGTATTAAATTATACGCAGCGATGTGCTACTTCAAGCTGATGGCCGCGTTAATAGTTCGTATCAAACGGCAATTGTCATCCTAATATTTTTGACCAAACGGAATTTGCCACCCTGCCGCTATTGGAGAAATAGAAAGCAATTAATCTTTAGGAGCACCTGCTGAAAAATAAGGGCTTAAACGGGATCTCCGGGAGGCTGCTCCTTCCCTTCACCTTGAGCTGGGCCATAAATAATTGTAAACGCAGCTACGTCGCCAGGCAAGAGTCATTTGCTGAAATCGAATTATCATCTAATGCAGGAATTAGAAATCTGAATTAGGTTTCCTGATGCTCTTTGTTCCTGAAGAGGATGAATTTGCCTGGGATTGGTGTGTAAAAGAGCGGAGCTGCGTTTGACAAAGCACCTTTGACACCCAGGCTGTCACCAAGCCCCTCGTACCGCAGTGCTGGCCCAGGCCAAGGCTCTCGCGCTGCCTCAGCTGTCACTCATAGAGCCTCTGGTGATGGGACTTGTTTTATGGAGGGAGAAGGAGATGCCCAAGGTGCAGGGGTGAATTCACATCTTCTGAGTCATTTCCTGCTCTTCACTCAGGGCACCACGGCATCAGTGCTGCCTTCCATGAGAATGTTGGTGGTACCACAGAGTTCCCAGGCTGGTGGGGGCAGGAAGGAACCTCTGGAGATCATCTAGTCCGAGCCCCTGCTAGAGCAGGTTCACCCAGACCAGGTTGCCCAGGGTCACGTCCAGGGGGATTTGGAATCTCTCCAGAGCAGGAGACTGCACAGCCTCTCTGGGCAGCCCGTGGCAGGGCTCCATCACCCTCACAGCAAAGACGACTTTTCCTCTTATTCAGGTGGAACTTCCTGTGTTCCAGTTAGTGCCAGATGACCCTTGTCCTGTCTCTGAGCACCACTGAGAAGAGTCTGACCCCATTCTCCTGACACCCCCCTACACCCTTAGCTATTGATCAGCATTGATGAGATCCCCTCTCATCATCGAGCCGGGGCAGCGATGGGCAGGAGCTGTTCGAGCCCCTGGCTAGCTCCATAAGAATGGGAAGCCATGAGCTTGCTGTGTCAGAGTCGTGTTAAGGAAGAAAACGTTCCGGAGTAAAATCAAACAAATACTGCTCCGCTTTCCTGAATCACTCACCTCTGTCTCCCAGAAATAGGGCCTTGCAATATAAGGAGCGACAAACTTGTTTCTGGAAACGTACCTAACAAGAGCAGAGGGTTTGTAGGGTGGTGGTGAGTCTGCACTGGTCCCGCGAATATCCTGGAGATACCCGTTGTCTGCAGTGAACCATATTTGTTCTTCTGTGGTGGAAACTCAACAGTGATAGAGACTCATCCGCTTTTATCCCTTTTGACTGTCTTGATAGCGAGCTATGGAGTGAGAACTAAACTGAGGAGATGCCTTAGTCCTATAAAATACAAAAAAATTACTGTGTAATTGCATGCACATGCTGTTCATCACTTCTGTGCACATTTGTGATGAACCAAGTGGCTCCGTTGGCTGAGAGGGTATCCTTCAGTTTGACAGAAGTGAGGGAAGGGTAGCTCATACCTTCTTTTTCCCTTTTTACCCTCTTTGATGTATTTTCTTGTTACATTATCAGGCAGAAAGTGGAAGTGCAGAGCTGTTCAGTTTTTATGAAGGGTTATAGTCAGGTGAGCAGTGTGTGGCAGGACTGAGTCTTTGTCCTCGCACAGATCTGTTTTCTGATGGATTTGAAGCCTGGAGGAGGGCACAGTTAGTTCACTTTTTGTCTGCTCATACTACTTGGTCCTGATTAATACGTTACGTGAGTTTACAGCGATGCTTGGAATGCATCAGGCAGCCCATTGGTGCTGTTACGTGGCCTGTTGTGTAAATACAGAGTGATATGATTTATTGGAGAAACAAGTGTGGGCACATGGAAATACGATTTGCCGTAGAGAGTTGTTTCTAATTGACTGGTAAAGTGCTGTTTCCGAGCAGGCCATGATTAATCGGCATGGACCCTTTTCCTGAGTTTCCTCCTGTAAATGAACAGGCTCAGCACATCCATCAAGCAGAAACTGAGAAAATGAGAGGTGGGGAAAAGCCAGCGTCTCCAGCGAGCAAAGCGGTTGTGTTTTTGTGAAGCGATCCCAGCAGGGCGCTTTGCCGAGCCATCGCGACGTCGGCTTTGAAGAGAAATCCTGGATTCCTCATTTCGCGTAGGTTTGTTAAGGTTTTAACACGCTTGTGGTGGTTCCTGCACACCAAGGAGGTGGCTGAGGTGGGTCAAGAAGAACAACGGCACGACAAACGGACGGGTAAACCAGAACCTTTCTCTGATACCCCCTGAAGTGGTCGCACACGTTTTCTCTCATCTTCTTTCCGTTACGTTGTGGTGCACAAGCACATCGGTTGTTACTGTGGTAGCTCTGATCGTGCTGAGCTCACGAACACAGAACTGAATGGCAGAAGCTTGTGCTGAATGTCCATTTCGCAGCAGCGTTGTTACAGCTGCACATTCAAAATCTGTAGGTCTGGAGATGAATCGAGCACTAACCCAGTTTTTATAATGCATTGCAGTAATTTGAAACTGTCAGTGAGTTTTGACTATCAGAAATGTGATCTAGCTTGATTTTTATGGGTTGTGTTGGTGACTTCACCTGATGGAACAGGGCTGGGTATTGGTGAATCAGCCGTGCAGGTCGGTGATTTCAGATTGGGAGATCCAAGGCTATTTCCTTTTATCTTCTTGTTCAGCAAAGGACTCCCAGCTCTCCATTGTTTAGAGGAAAGTCCATGGAGCTTACTTTAGTTCCTTAGGTCAAGGTCAGGTGTCATGACTCTCCAGTTCTTTTGATACTAGAGATAATTGTATATTTGTTTTCCACGAATGCCCGTGAGTTCCTTAAAAACTGCCTTAGTTTTGCTGCGCAGTGAAGCTGCTAAAAGCACTCTTTAGGAGTCAAGTGTTGGATCAGCTGAATTTTTACCTTTGCTCAAAAGAAAATGGCTGTCTGAGCATTTTATTTTTGTTGTCTAAAGAAGGCCAGAACAAAACACCTGCAATTTCTACAACTCACTGAATCTACCGTACTGGAAACAGCGTGTGTGTCTCTGGTGTCCTTGGGAAGAATGGCACTGACCCCTTCGCTGATGAATATCGGGGGCTTCCTAGTACCAGCAGCTCCATCTTGTTTAAAAAGTACTTAAGACTTATTTTATTTTCTTTGAAACAATTTGGCGAGGTTAAGAGCAGTCACTGCATGATAGAAGGAAAGGTGAAAGGTTTATTGAAACAGTTCCCCCAGTTTAGCTGCTTTTGTGTGAAAATTGGCTTCCTCCTTTGACTAGTCCTTTTCTCCCCCGCCCCCCCTGCAGTGGAGCCGCTGACGTGTGTGCTGACATCCATTCCTGTTCAGGTAATCTCCTCAGGGGCATGAGCCCTATCTTGCTCGGTGGGACTTGCTTACGTGGTTAAAATGCTTGTGCTTGAAGAGCGTGGGCAGAACTGAGCAATGCTGCTTCCTGAGGGACAGCAGGTTCTCTTCCAATCCCAATGGACCAGCAGCTGACTTCTTAACATCTTCATTAGCAGTTCTTTGGGATGACCCAAGAGCAGATAAGGTTGCATGGAGCTTTTTTGCCAATTTATTTTTCAGTATGTTTTGTGTCAACCTGTTTCTCAAGTTGAACGTCCTTTATACCATTAACAAGAGCCCCACATGTGTGACTTCCCAAGTATGAGGAGGATGCGCCTAGGCAGGTACATTCTTCTGCGTATGATTAAACGAGGAGGAAAGAAAACTCGTGGCTTCAGGCACCAACTCTCCCCAGTGCAGGAGATTAACATTTTACGAGGCAACTGCCCTTTTGAGGTGTCCCAACAAAAGCAGATGCAGATCTCATCGAGGCTTGATCTTTTGAAATTCACTTTGCCGACTTGGTGTACTTCTAACAGGATTTTTCCATCTGGAGAAAGTTGCTAGCGATGTACCTCTGTTCATCGGTGCGCTTGAACATCTAGGGCTGTGTAAGGGCTGAGGTGAAGTCATTATAAGCTACGATGCTCAAAACCATCTTGAAGTCCCTCTGTGGCTCGCAACACAGGAAGTTTGGAGATCTGAAATCCTGCTGGTGGGCACTTCAGCGGTTTGTAGGGCGACCCCTGGTGCGGTGTATATGATTATTAGGTGATGAAATACTGTATCACAGTCATCTCTGCCTAAAACACTGGAGTTAAGGTTGTAGGGGCTACTTCTGCATTGCCATTTCCTGATTTCTGAATATTTAACCATGCCACCCTGGAGCTCTCAGGCCGTACAGACACAAACGCATCAACCTGCGTTACCATTTTAAAAGCCTGAAGTGTGACCTCTCAAGGCAACGCAGCCAAGTCGTGACAAATTTCTCACAGTTCTCAGCACTTGACTCTCATTTCAGGGACCTCTACAGGTGAATGCATGTGCTTTGCTCCAGATTTATTTCTCAAGCTTTTTCTTACAGTTCACGCGTCCGTAGCTTTAGGACTAACTGCAGCTGCCTGCTGAAGGGTCCTTCGCTAGTGAACTGCTGAGATCATGCTGTGGTAGAGCGAGGCTGGCGTGAAGGGAGCTTCGGGGAGCGTGGGACTTCTCTTTATCTCAGACCATAACCGCCTGCTGGCTTGAGCTGCCGTTTGGACAGGTGCATCTGCGCAGACCATCCTCCACCGTCAGATTTTGTCTGTGTGGGAGGGAACGGTGCTACCTGGCTGAAGTGGATGCAGGTTTTCCATCCTGGCTGAAAAGCAGATGGTTACCTCCTGAGTTAGAATTGTATTCGTGTTTTGGCAGTATGTTAAAATAGAGCCTTAACAAAGAGAGATCAGTTGTTCTTGCTTGAGGAATAATATTGATCCCAAGAAGATCAAGGAGCTTTTGTCTTCTTATTAACAGAAGATTTTTATATTGACATAACAGAATCTGAAAAATTGAACGTAATATAGGAGGGAATTTTCCTTCCACGCGAAGGGCAGCACTGCAGCCAGCCAGCATTGCTTTACAGTTACCAGGCTGTAAAAGCAGATGGTGAAATACTCTCAGCTTTTATATGGTAGTTACCTGTTGTGGCAGCTTTCCAGAACCACCGCCTCAGGCGTGGGAAACCTGCTGCTGCTATTTTTCTCAGAGACCTATGGATCCTGACACGTACGGAGCACTTCAGTTTTCCTGTGAGCTGGTCGGTTGTGTTGCCAGAGCTGCAGAGCCCTCGATCAGAGCCGTGGTTCTGTATTACTGAACACGTAGTAAAAAGGAAAGGCGGAGGGGAGACTGTGTGCCTCAGCAAGAGCGGTATGGAGAAAAAAAGGGAATGGGAGAGAGCAAGGAGCAGACAGCGAGAGCAGAGACCACCCCTCTGCTTCCAGTGGTGCACTCTCTTTAGTTTTTTTCTTGCAAAGAGAGTCATGAAATCGTAAATCCATCCTACTCACAGGATGTGTTAGAGTAAGCTGGGTTTGGTTCTGTGATGAGATCTCGGAGGCCCAGGAGACCATCTGTGTTTTCCCTTTGGAAGAAAAATGAGCTGCTGGCTGCTGTTCCAGAGAGGCTGCACAGAGACTGGGGGAGCTGTCGAAGGAGATGGAGGCAGAGCAATAGTTTTCCAGTAAATCGGGCTCTTCAGACAGAGTAACGTTCGTGCCCACACAGGGAAGATACTTGTCTTCCAGGGGAAGTGTCCTGAAAGACAACACAGAAAAGAGTGTCTGGGAAAAAGGGAGATTTGGAACCTATTTAAGAGATTTTTCCGAGGAGCAGGGTAAAGTAAATGTTTTCTGGGTTAGAGGGTGGAAGGAATAGAAATAAGCATCTTCTGGTCACTTTTACTGCCCGAACTACTGGAATGAAGTGAGGGTTATTTCCAGGGAGACCTTAGTGAACCCTTTCGGTACTGAAAGGAGGCTGTAAGAAGGATGGGGAAAATCTTTTTAGCAGGGGCTGTTGTGACAGGACAAGGGGTGATGGTTTTAAACTGAAAGAGCAAGATTCAGACCAGAGAGAAGGAAGAAATTATTTACGCCAAGGCTGGTGAGACCCTGGCCCAGGCTGCCCAGAGAGGTGGGAGAAGCCCCATCCCTGGAACCATCCCAGGTCAGGTTGGAGCTTGGGGCTCTGAGCAACCTGCTCGAGTTGCAGATGTCTCTGCTTGGACAGATGAGCTTTAAAAGGTCCCTTCCTACCCAAATCATGCTATGACTCTGTGATTCTGTGATTGAAATCAAGTAAGGGGCCGTGGCAGTCACTACTGCCTCCTCCCCAATTTGCAGCAGAGAGGGGAGAATCCCTCCCCTGCTCAGAGGTAAAGTTCAGCAGAACGTTTCTGGTCTTTTGATGAGGTAGAATTTGAGGGATGCTGCAAACGCTTTCCTTTATTTAAGTGACAAATGTAAATCTGAAGGGTATAGACAAGAAAAACAAAGGGGAGGAGTGACTTCATTGTTACAGCTGTGATATTAAAGTTGTTGTTACTGAAGAAACAAATGTTCCTGTTCATTTCCCTTGATTGAAGAAATCTATTTCTGCCTTGTATTTCTATTAAGTGCTGTAAAAAAAAATCATAATTACAGTGTACTAAACTAATTCCTTTACACTGCGTTAAGCTTCAAATAATGTTGAATCCATATTTCCATTAGCTAGCAATGAAAAAACTATTAAGAATAACACTTAACATACAATCAATTCGATTCCTGCAAATGTTTCTAGAGAAGAATGGCGCCGCAGAGCCATAAATAAATGCACTGTGCTGTAATATCTGTATGGCCCAGCGTTTCAGTTCAAGGAAGAAAGGTTCTCTCTTCTAATTACAAGATTAGAACTACAAAATTAAATAAAGAGGCAGGTTCAGAAAGGTGCTGAGCTCTTCTTTCCCATATGCTTTAAGGAAATTAGGAAAATAACTGCGAAGTTTGACACTTTTGCATCTTTTCCAGGTCTCCATCTGTAGAGGAAGTGTTTAGCCTGCTTACTGTTGAAGTCTCAATCTGTCTGTGGATCTTTTATACCATTTCAGTTACAGTGTCACGGGGCATTTTTCATACGGAGACTGTAAATACAAAAGCATGATTCTCTCAGGATTCACTGGCATAAGCTCAAGAAATGGCCAACTTCCTCTGAAAAGTTACATGAAGTCATTCCATAACCATGTTTGAGGTTACACAGCACTGGGTATCAATCATAGAATCAGACAGATATTCATTCACACTTCCCAAGGGAGTGCGTTGGATTAAATAGAAGTTAAAAATCCCCACCAGAAACAAACTCGTTGTTAACGTGCTTTGTCTTCTGCAGATGAGCCGATTACAGTGTAATTGCTGATAAACCTCTTTCAGTCCATAGCAGGATGTAGCTGCTTTGGCCAAGTCATTAATTTCTCTTGTTGCTTTTGATTTTGGAGCTGTAAAGACACAAAGGTGTGCTTCCTAGTCCGTCAGAATGGGACGACTGTAATACCTGGAGGCAGATATAATTTGTTGACCGTATATGAGAAGAATCTGCCGTGTGGCTCTCCATGGCACTGTCCAGGGACGCGTCCTCCTCGAAGGACACCCTCGAAGTCCGGGTTGACTGTGAGGTCTGCCTTGGTCTGTGCGGGTACATCAGAGGGTAGAATTTATCCCCAAGTGCCATAAAATGATTTTTCAATGCTTTTACAGCAATAAAACCTTGCTGAGATGGGAGACTTCGGCATCCTGTTTTTTCTGTGCTCCTTTTCCAGTGCTTCTCTGAGCCGTGGGAAGAGCCTGGCTCTTACTGAGGATTTGAACTGGTGTGACCAGTGAACAAGTGTGCCCAGCACCGTGCTTCCTTCGCGGAAGAGGTGATGCAGGTACCAGCGTGGCCATGGTGACCGCAGTATGTCCAAGTCTCCATCCCATTCTGGGTGTTAGCACAGCTAAGTCACAGCAGGGCTTCACTGGGTCTCTTCACCAGTCCTGTGGAAGCCGTGTTGGCAGGCAGGCACAGGCAAGGTCTACAGTGGGTTGGTCTGCAGCCCTCGGTTTGCTTCAGAGCCTATAACCTGGAAGCAAGAGAGAAGATACTTTCCAGCTTCTGCGTAAAAGGAGGCATCTAAACCGTGACCTTCTGTGCCAAACTTTGTTCCAGAGCCAATTGGTAAACGCTGTGTATGTCACCTTTGGCTGGGAAGTCCCAGCCGCCCTCACCATCGTAACGCTATCTTCCAAAAAGCCAACAAAACCACAGCTCTGTCGTGTTTCTTTAGGCGCTCAGATGCCGCTGCATGTGAGGTGTTATCACAAAAACCACATTATCACAGTAATTCGGGGCCTTCGGGCATCTGATGCTGCCAATTGCCTTCACTTGGCGCTGGTCTGTAATTTGTCACCGGCGTGGCCTGCCCTGCTGAAACGTGCCCTTTGTGGGCAGAGGCAAAGCTAATACGCTTTCAAAGAGTGTTTGGATTGCTTCAATAAATCACGGCTGTCACCGCGAGCAGTTTTATCACTTGCCGGAACAATATGTTATCTTCATGCTTTATGGTCTCGATACTATTCCGGACTTCTATTTGTGTAAATTGTAATGCACCATAACTTACTTTATCAAACAAATCTGAGCAGCCCCCGTCGTTTTACTTTTATTTTTTTTTTAAATGGAAACTTTGCCTCGCTCCGTAACAAAGGCAGCGATTTTATGGGATGTGTTTTATAGTTGTAATTATTATTTTTTATTATTAATTATCTCTAGCAATGCTTGCAGCTTGTTTTCCAGGGGTTAATTTTCATCCTTTTAAGCACTTTGTGTAGCTGGGGCAGATTTGTTTTGTAGCTACTTTCCTCTCTTGCCCTGCTGTGTAGCACAGCGATCCGGGGCCGTGGAGTCTCTGCAGTGAGCGGGACAGCGGGGACATGCAGGAGCCTCCCCACCTCATAGAGTTTATTCGCTGCCTGTGCAGAATATCCACCAAACTAATCAGTTGTGTGGATTTAAAATAAAAACCCCTCCTCCTCTTGCGACAAGAGACCCTTCTCAGCTTTCCTTTCTCAGGGATGCTCTGACATTAAATGTGCTGTTCCCAGCGCAGCCAGTAAAACGGCTCCTTTTTATGGCCGTGCCTAAAATACCAGTGAATATTTATGAACCAATTTGCCATGGGTTCTCCTGTGATGGGGGGAAAAAAGTGCTTTTCTTTTAATTGCTGCAATAGTTCATTCCAGACTATGAGAACAAGGTCTATAAAGCAGTCAGGTTTTATAATTAGAAAATTATTTATTTTCAGCAGATATATTTGCTAAAATGTGGAGATTGTGTTCGTCTGGTTTTTAGTTTGAAGAAGTTATGCTAATTGGTTAAAGTTGAACACCGGCTCTGCCATCAGGAAATTTTATAGGTGTAGATTGAGTTCCTTGTCACGAGGAGTAGTCTGAAGGTATGACTTACATTTGCCCTTCTTCAGTCGCCGAAGTTAGTGTTTATTCTCAAGGTTTGCTCTCAGAATGAGCAGTAGTTGCTAAAGAACATTCTGCAGATGTGTTTGCAGAGCCTGTGATTTTCTCTTTTCAGAAATTTTAGCTACACAGACACTTTTGGCAGCTTGACGAGGCACATCAGCTACCACTTCAGATCTGCATGTTGTAAATTTTACATGGAGAGACGTTTCTGGCAGCTGCTTTGTGGTTTGACTTTGAGCCGCCCCAGAAGTGGTGTCTGAAATCAGTTACCCCATCCAGCCCGCGTAAGCAAGAAACAAGTATTTTAGCCTAAGGTTGACTTGGATGATGGTGCTGCAGTAAATTCCATTTAGGGATGTATCTATACCCCAGCTGACATGCGCAGGTCCTGTCAGAGGATGAAAGGAGCTAAGGCTGGAGCATACTCGTGTTTCTGTGAAAAACCACGAAGAAAGCCGCTCTTCGGCAGAAGACGTCTCTCCCACCTCGCTGAGCCTGGGGAGCTGGCGGTTGCCTTTGCACACCCTTCCCGGTTAAATTCTAAATGCCCATTTGAACTGGTTTGCTGGCAAGTCTCTGATTTGCGGGGACCTGCAGTTGAGACTCGTGCTCTGGCAAATGGCTCTTACTACGGCCTCTTCCTCACCTTCCTGCCAGTACTGGCAGACTTCAGGCTCTGGGAATTGAGCCCTACCCTTGCTGGTGCTGACAGAAGAAAAAAAAAAAAATCATCTTTTTTTGGACCAAAGTCGGGTGCTCCATCCAACTGAAAATTTTGCAGAGCTCTGTGTGTAACTCTTAGCGAATTCAGCACTCAGAGGTCTCTTTGTATTATATATCGTGTTGGAGATGAGTTCTTTTGACTTCCTCAGTTGAGTGTACAGCACTTCTCAGCACTGCTGGATTTCAAAATCTCTCACGAAGAAGTCACCCCTCAAAACCTTATTCTACAGATGAGAAAACTAATAAGGCAGAAAGGAGCGGTAATGGGCTCAGGGTGTACTCTGTCCCAGGCAAGCAAAAAAGCCATCCATATTTATGATGTATGCAAGGAAAAAGTTCTGCTGCTGACTCTCAAATATACCTTGACCCAGTATTTATGCTGAGCTGAAGACTCCATATGTTTATGGTCTTTATTGTGCATTCGCCGTGGCTCGGAATGCTTAGCCATTTGCAGACTTGGCAAATACTTTGGCCGTAGGATTGTCAACGCAGCTTTGCTGGGGTTGCAGACTATTAAAAGTGGCAGCAAATGCTCCGTGGCAGCTCTGCCCCAGTGATTCGTGAGAGCAGGCATCGCCCTGGAGAGACCCACAGCAGTCAAAGCACAAACACTCAGGAGACCTTCCTACCTTGAAATTTCTTTCATTTGTTTTGCTAATGAAAATAAATTTTGTGTCATTTGCAGTTGCACAGTTGCAGATGCTCTGAGGGGGGATAAGGGGATCAGGGCTGTTGACCAACTTAGCGGAGACTTGGAATTGATGTAGAAACCCAACAGTCTCTTCTGAAGCCGCCTCCATCTTCCCTCTCGTTTTTCTCTCACTCTCCTTGGGCGAAGCTGTGCAGGAGAGTTTTTTCTGCTTGCCTCGGACAGTGTGGTCTCTATCCATTTCTTTTATGGATACGTGAATGAGTTATTTTGCAGATTCCTTGGCCAATTAAAACAAAAAAATTCTCAAATTCCTTTGAAGTATTCCTTTCAAATCAGATGATTGCCTCCCCCCTCCTCCCCCCTTCCCCAGGCAACCCAAAAGATGAAACAAAAGATTTACATTGCCCGTGGACAATGTTTCATTTAAGGTATTTTTTAAAATGTAAATCAAGCAAAGTTTTTGCAGTCTTAGAAATGGGTGGCACGGTGTTCGGAGAGTCAAAGGTAAATGTTTTTACTTTTTCAGACATTTTTGGCTTTATTCACTTATTTCATCCTTTGGAGGATGAAGAATTTAGCCACAAACGAAGCTAACCGGCCACTGGAGTGACTGCCTCTGTAGATTTTGCTTGTCCACCTTCTTCTAAGAAAAAGGTTTAGCTGGAAGGCGCAGCCCGGGTTTAGGGCAGGCACCTGACATACTGCTTTGGTACCTCTGGCAGAACCGCAGTCGGCGTTTGCACTCCTGCGGGGGTTCCAGGGGGTGCCTGGAACACAGCCCGCGCCTGTCGGTACTTCGCATGTCTTTTGCCTTGTGCTTCAAGGAGTAACGGGAACGGGGGGTCTTAATCGTCACGATTGCTTTAGCAGCAGATAAGGCCTGTCCCAGTTCCCTTAACAGGTCATTTTAATTGTGAAAGGCAAGAGAAGTAAACTAGGGTCTACTGGTAAACGAGAGGGGTTTACTTGCGAAGTAAACACAACTGGAAGCACCCTGTGCCTGTGCCACAGGAGTGGAGCAGGTTAGACTCGTCCCTGGTTGCCGTTTGCTTTACTGGTTGCCAGTATCTCTTGGCACACAGCCCGTGCTTAGTCTAACGGTGCTTTCATGTATGAACATATATGTGCTTTGGGCCACGTGTGAATGCAGGCTCAGTCCCATCTTACTCCACCTTCCAGCTTGTGGATTAAGCAGTGGCTGTGCAAAAGATGAGTTGAGAAATGATTTGATTTTATTGAAGTTGATTTTATTGAAATTGAGCCTCTTTTCCCTTAGCTTGATCGCTACCTGCCTGGTCAAGTTTCTCAGAAGCATTTTAAAGGATGGTAAGCATAAATGTGAATAAACATGTCAGTATCTCTCCCTTTGGAGATCTCTTCCTTGAAGGGGCTGAGTTCCCTGGCCTCAGTCCAGAAGAGTACTCAAGCCTGTTAATCACAGCGCTGAAATCAAGGAATTGGCTCATGCGCCTAAAAGTTAAGCAAATGCTTAAGGGGCCCGAGTAATCACGGTGTTGCAGGTGAGCGCTCCTGATGCGGTGTAAAGCCGGTTAAAGTTGATTGCCACCCCCAGTAGTCTGCAGATTACGTTCTGCATGGGTGCACTTGGAGAAAAGGAGGGTTTTGCAGTTGGACCCATATGGGCAGACATATGCTCCATCAAAGTCCTGTTGGCTTCAGTTTCATCCTTGCGTCTGTTTGCACCTATCTGGGCGATGTAGCCCGTAACTTGCTGTGCCCTTATGTTATAGGTAAACAGGCACGAGTCCTTTCGATGTGATACGTTACCCTATAGGTGTATGCAGAAGCAGTGGGGGGACAAGTTCCATCAGGCAGCGGCCGTGCCTTTGTCCCAGATGGTATTTGGTACCGCATTTATGAAAGCTGTCCTTCAGGCTGAGGTGCAGAACAAAGCCCAGCTTGGGAGGGTGAAAAGCAGGGGAGGTTAGTGAGAATTTAAGCTGCTAGCAGGAATACACGCCGTTCTGCCCTCAGTAAAATGCAGGACGGTGAACTGTGCCTCACCAGCACTCTGCAGTGGTGGTACCTGGGATGGGGGTAGGAGTCCAGACCTGAAGCTGCCTGGAAGCAGACGGCGTGGCAGAACAGCGAGGGCACGTGGACCATCATCTCTGTGACCGTGCTGGTGAGCAGCAGCTTGCCCAAGCACTCCTTGCTTGGGACAGGGCTGTAAGCGCTAGTGCTCTCACAGAAATTTTGAATTATTTTCCAGAAAAATTCTGCGCAGTTCTGCTGTTTTCCTCCAGGCAAGTTATTTCTCCCGGGTGCTTATTTTTCCATCTCCAGCTGTCTTGTCTATTCAGGAATCTTCAGTGCAGGGACTGCAGCTATTCCTTGAAGTTTTCATGGTAGAGGCTTGCCCTGGGTTTGTGCTCGTGGATATTTCAGCAATACAAAGACCTAAATTTATAGATCACTACATGGGGGATCAACAGCTTGTTTATTCAGACCTGCTGTTATTTGTGGGTAACTGAGAAAATCAAACTAGTGCAGCATAGAGATGAACCTGCTGAAATTCCGTGAGTGTGTGGATTCATAGCTTGCTTGGATAATCTGCTCCTGCGGGTATTTGCTCTTTTTTTGGATCACACTTAATTTGGTATGGGTGGCTCGTGGTCCCATTGCACACAGCTCTTACAGGTTTGCTAACAAAACCAACGGATATTGTAAATATCTGTGATCCTAGGGCCAGGAACTGTTTTATCTAACGGAATGCGAGGCAGCACAGGCACAGGTAGGTGTAGGGGGTATTACACCGTTCATCTAAGGAGCTATACTGACCTGACCGTATGTGCTCTATGCGTGAAGGCTTGACCCACCCCCTGCTTTGCTTTGTGTTCCGCACAGAGACTCTGAGCGTGGTCAGCTCGCGTAGCCCAGGTGATGATCGGTAACTTGGACATTTATTGTTGTGGCCATGTGTCTTGAGCCCCGTCGCTCATGTCTGCAGGTACTTCGGGCCGGAAATAAGAGCAGTAAGTCTGCAGTCCTTGGAAAGGCCAGGCTCGTTACACTCGGTGGGGAAAATGAGCGTGTTGCCACCTGACCTGAGTGAAGAAATCACTCTGCTGCAATCAGAAAGCAAAGTCTCTCTAGTGGACAGTCTCGAGTTGATGTAACTTAGCTGTTTTCATTATTTATACGAACTCTCCAGGGCAGCCCTGTGCTGGACCGCTGCATCAGGCAGCCTGGAGCTGCCACGTGCCCTGCATCCCACCGGTAGAGCAGGGTTAGAGCTTGGGGATTGCAGCAAACTCACTGCTATTTAACTTTTTATAGCTCTCTGTTTTATCTGATAGTTATTTCCTCTGATACAGATACGTGTGCAGATATGTGCGTGTGTATGCCTACCAACAGATAAACTAATGCCAATTTTTTTTAATAAGGGCTTGATTTTGTACCAAGTATAAGTTTTTAGCAGGTACAGTATAGATATTCCTGCCCTGAGCTCTAAGAAGTTACCATTTCGCATGAAAAATACTCCCATGTGAGAAGGAATACATTCATAACAAAGGTTAGAGTTCACGGTTCTGCATAATCCAGTGTTCTGCATAGAAAGATGAGAAAAGCGCTGTTTGTTATTGCAGTCTTCAGCCAAAAGCTATGGGTTTGCATTTTTTTTTCTGAAAATAATAGTAAGAAAATAGAGAATCATACGCTTCGTTTCTTCACAGCTCACTGCAAATCTTAGCAATAAAGAAAATTCAGTATTTCTGCGTGGACACTGCGCCCCCGAATTCGGCAGAACCCTGAGCATATTGTTACTGAGTCCCCCTAAATGAAAACTTTAAAATCTTCTGCTGGCAAGGGCATCTCTCTAGATGCTGCTTCTCAATGCGAGGCAAGACCTTCAGCACGTCATATGCCAAAGGAATCTTCAGATCAACATCAAGGAGTTTCTACATCGGTGCTGTAGTTGTACATGAGCGATTTAAACAGCCACGAAGAGGAGTTGCTGCAGCCTACAGCAGGGTAACAGTCTGTGGCCATAGTAAGGGCTGTGACTAGATTGGAATTTGGGGGGCTTTAAGCAGTCGAGGGGTTGACATCTCTGGGGATGAGAAGGCTTCACCCCTCTCAGAATAATGTTTCCCAGGTCTTGTAGTACCCTCCCTGCAGGCTTCGGGCGTCTACAATGCTCCTGCATAACCCTTGCTCATCGCGCTGGCCAGAGGGACATGCTTTCAAAGCCCATCTCCCCAAAGCCGTCGAGCCTGTTCACGTCGCTCCCTGGATTAACTTAGTTTCTCCTCTCTCTATACATCACCTGTGTCATTTGCTGCCTGAGTGACTTTTTCTCTCCCATAAAATGCAGAAGCCTCAGATTACCAAAACAGCTGCACATGCTTTGTCTGGCTTAATGCACTTAAGTCAGGCTCCAGGGTCTGGGGAAGTGCCAAGATCCTGGATCAGCTGCTTTACTGGAATTACGCTGCTGTAATGGAGCCCTGCATTATTGTGTTGCAATTATTTTGGCTTGCAGCTGGCTGTTCCCTCTATATTTTTTGCTGAAGTGAGATAAAAGGATTTCGTCTTCAGAATGTAATTTTCTTTTCTGAATCTTACAGAAGCTTTGTGTTAATACCGTGTCCATAAGAGGTGCCCCTCCGTTTATCTTCAGATTTATCTTCAAGAAGAAGAACAAATAATTTGTGTAGGAGTTTTTGAAGAACAGGAAGGGCGCTAAACCTTCTCAAAACATAAAAGTATATTGAAAAGGGAATAAAATAAGCGATTAAGGTGTCATGTAATAACATGGGGTTAGGTTCTCAGCAAGAACAGGTTTATTTTCAGCACCAAGCCACTTACCCGTAGCAAGTTGTACTTAAAGCTATCCCTATAATTTAGAAACCCTTTGTGCCGACAAGTAAATGAATAGGTCCGGATTTTCTCCAGCCTTGGATCTCTTCTATTTGTATCCACTCAAGCTCTTCTTGAAGCCTTTTTATGTACATTTCTAGTCATGTAACAGCGCTCTCGCGTTCTCCAGTTGATAGGGAAAGGTAAACTGAACGCAATCCGTTATCTTTGAACTGTTCGACTCTGCCCTTCTTCGTGTTCCTGTTAATAATGCCAGGTCTCCCGGGAGCGCTCGCACGCAATTTTATCACACAGGCTTTCGGTCTGACCTTACCTGCTGTTCCTCTGGAACGTAGCGGGGGGAAGAAAAGCCAAAATGCCAGCCTGCCTTAATTAAAATTTCAGTCTCCGAAGATGTTACAGTAGGTGATTTCATTAGGTATGTAATGAAAGTATTTAATCATACCTCTTGTTTGTCTGGGCCTTTTCCCATGGTGGCGAGGTCACCAAGTTTTAAAGCAACTCTTTTAAGGTGTGGAGAAGCGACGAGGGGCGGGTATGCATCTTTAAGCGATTCGTAAATTCATGGCATCCATGGTTTTGCATGTTTGCCCTAAAGGTAGGTGCTGGAATGAAGAAACAGAAGGCTGTAAGCAACAGCTCATTGCTCTTTGCAAAAACATTTTCTCCCCATGAGGCAGCGAGCACTCCTACCAATGGGTGTTAAAAGATAGCGCTGCTCCTTGTAGAGGAAACAAGGAGTTTCAGCTAGATCAGATCCTGCTCTGGCAGTTGGACAGAAGTAGCCAGATGGGGGATTTCAGAGCTGCTCTCCAGAAGAAAAAAAAAAAATCTTGTGTATCAGACTATTTTCATCAGCAGTTTTTTGCCAAATCAAACAAATAGGTCGCTCTGAAGTAATGCAAAACGGCAGCAAATTCCCAAATTTGATTTCTTCTGAAGATGGATGAAGATATTTTTGCACTATCGATTTTGTGGGGTTTGTAGCTATGTAAACCAGAGAGAGAAAGTGCAGCGGGGAAGACAGACGAGCTGTCTTCTAAACGGTATTTTTCTTCTGTCTCTTCTGATAATAAGTCTCACTGGCTCATATCTCTGCTGCAGATACATCTTGCTGACTTCTTAATGCAGCTGCATTACGGCTCTTCCTCTGTGCGACTGCCAACACATGGGGCCGTTGATCTGTTCCCAGGTTCAGGATGCTCTTAGCAAAGCTACAGCCAGTTTAGGGACCAGGGAGCTGCGATTCTGGTAGCAATTATGTGTCGAGACTCATAAGTTCGAAATCCTGCAGTTTTATAACCTCAACTCTGCAGAGAATTATTCGAGTCACTGTCATTGTAATTAGTTTAGGAATAGATTTACTGTGTTACGGGTTTTCAGTGGATTTAACTGCAGTGCCATTAGCTAAAAACTGTTTTGATCTCACACAACTTGAAAGAATCGATGTCATTAGTTCTAAATTTTACAAACAAACCCAGCGTAATACCCCATGCTTCCCCCTGCAAGCTGTGCTGCTCGAGTGGGATGTGCTTTTACCCGAAGTGAGAGCAGCCAAACCGTAACGCACTGAAGTGAAACGGCGTCTCTCGGTTTTGAGGATCCCAGCCTGCGGAGGACCTGGGGGAAAGGAGTCTGTGTGCTGCTGTGGGGTTTGGCACACGTCCTGCTCTATGTGTGTTATAAGCCACCTCATACCTCCCGGTTAATCTGTTGCTTCTTAAGACTCCTTTATTTTGGTGACTGAAGTGAAACGGTGTCTCTCGGTTTTGAGGATCCCAGCCTGCAGAGGGCCTGGGGGAAAGGAGTCTGTGTGCTGCTGTGGGGTTTGGCGCACGTCCTGCTTTGTGTGTGTTATAAGCCACCTCATACCTCCCGGTTAATCTGTTGCTTCTTAAGACTCCTTTATTTTGGGCACAGGCGTTGATTTTTATTTCGTATGTGTGTGAAAAACTAAATAAATCAATAGCATGATGTCTTGAGAGGAAAGGGACGGATTTTTAGCATTAAGCTATTCGATATTTGTCCTCCTAGCTCACATGGTATCCAGTTCACACCCGTAAATCATCTGTGAGGTCTTGAAGTGGAACACAAAGCCTGAATGTCTGGCTAGGTCAAGCCATTTTTGTGTGTATAGCAGAGAGAAAGCAGACACAGTAGGAGCGGATTGATCAACTGCAGCGGTTTGGTTTGCAGCGTGCCTCGGGTTTTAGATCCAAGCTTAAGCAAAAAAATTGTTTTCAAAGTGTTTGCACAAGATGCAGTTTAAATTTTCAGACTTACACAGACAATGACATGCCAGCAGGGAGACATAGATTAGTGTGTCTTTTCTGGGAGTCTTCCAAACTGCAGACACCTTGGGCTGAGGCTAAAATCAAAACTGGCTGAGATTTACAGCTTCATTTTATGTTTTCCATGAGCTTTTTGGTCCCTTTGCAGTGAAACTGGCCAGGTAATGCCTAACTGCATAATGAAACCAAACCCAAACGATTTCCCCAGCAGCCGCCCAAATCTAACGCGTAACCCTGGGACGTGAGAAGCCAGGTCTGAGCACAGCGCCTTGGGTCAGCGCTTCTCTAGAGCGAGCGGTGTGTGTGTAGCTGGTAATTATGACGCTTGTGTCGAGGTGAAACATCTGCTTGCAATCCAGTACTTGATTATCTCACGCAAGATAAGGAGCATCGGCAGGAGGGACTGACGGACCCCTGTGGCAGGGAGGGGTTTGTTCTGTAGCTGGAAACCCCTGGCCTCCAGTGCCTCATCTCAGTTGTGCTGGGAAGGGATTTTGGAGTGCACGTCCCAGAGCTCGGCCAACTCTCCTGAGCACAAGGCTCCCCAACCTGGCTGCCTTTCCTCCGATTTTACTGATAACACTTAACCAGTGTTAGAGAATTAAAAGACTCTTTGTGTAAAAAAGACACAATGTTTGATCTTGCTGAACGTCTTCATTTTTTTTTTCTTCCTTCCAGTTTTGCCAGTACTTTGGGATGAACCAGCTTTTGGCATATAAGTCGCCAAATACCAGACTTACTGATGTGTGCATGACTGAATTGTAGTTTTACAGTGACATTTTTTTCTTCTCTGATTAGTAACTGATCATGGGTGTTTTAAGTTTCTGTGATTATACAGTAAAATTATTATCCAGCCACTTTAATACTTTAGTCATAGCTTATCTAAAGAAGTAAAGGAAAACATAGCCTAGCAAAACTGTGGGTATAGATACCGATCTTATTCTTCAGCCTACAAAACCTACTGAGTGCCACTGCAGCCAGAACAAAGTAAATTAAAATAGGCCAGAAATAGCCCTCAGAATATCCACCGTACACAGGTGAACTCTCCGCTTGTGGAGTGAACTGGCTGGTGGCATTCCCAGTGTCTGATCAAAGGGAGGGGGGACTGGGAGGAGGAGCCTGTCTCACGTGCAAAAGATCATTCCTTCTCCTTGGAAGATAGGAAGAGTGTTCAGAGCTAACTGGCTGATATTTCCGTAAGTATTTCAAGTCTGGAACATGTAATTTAATGCGCTCAATAATACTGGACACAAGGAACACTCTAATCATATCTCTTTTCCCAGAACTTCTTATTAAACTGATGAAGATCTTCTCTCAAGCTGTCCATCCTCATTTTAGAGCTTTCGGGTGATAGCAAATGTGCTTTAATCTCTGGGAAATTGCCCCCTTGTTAATTATAGGGTCTGTTAAAACTTCGAATTTTATTACAGTTCTAGGTTTATCTTGCAAACGCGATTTTATTCTACCGTTTTCTGTTCTGTTCAAGAACTATCTGCCAGCAGCTACCTCTTCATCTTTTGAATGAATTGAGCAGAGTGGGCTCATTTGGTCTCCCAGGAAGAGATGCACGTTCTGACCCCGGGTCATTTTTGTTCCTCCTTTCTCATCCGTCATCAGTTTTGGGGAGCCTTCTGCAATCATCGGCCTCTGCAGCAAGCACAGTGCTTGGGTCTGGGTGCACAATGTCCTGTTACGCTGTTTTCCGTACATCACAGGGTGTTCCCTTGTGTCCATGCCCAGAGGTAGCGCTCGCTCCCCTTGGCTTTTCCATGGGAGCTCAAATGCAATCTCTTCCCAGCGCTGCTGGTGGCTGTTGCAGCAGAGGCTGAGCGGGTCTCTGCTGCAGGGGGTTGCAGGGCACCAGAACGGCACTGCAGGAGATGCAGAGCAGTCAGGAGCATGGCCAGATCCGAGCAGCATTGCAGCCAGCCCAGTTAGCCCTGCTGAGGCTTCCCTTTGGAATTTCTTGGGAGCTTTTCTTGCCTTAAGCTGTTGCAGTCTACCACCAAGGTACCTGCCTTTCGGGCTTGCTGGTGGTAACGTCTTGGCTTCTCTCAGGGCTACACTGAGTGAAGCAGGAAGGAAGCAGATGAGCTCTCAAATCACACAGAACCACTGTGAATTTATGCGTTTACATCAGATGGGCTTAGATGCGAGGCCTGCGTTCAAGTGGCGAGAGGACAATGACAGTACAATAAGATTTGCAGCCCAGGGGCCCGTGCCAGACGGCTGCACTCATCAGCCAAAGTGCGGATCGTTCTTTACCCGGAGCGCTGATACACGTGTGACAAAGCTACCTCGCTCACATATGCTTCAAATCTAAAAAGAACAATGAAACGGTCCCTCGAAGCGCGGCTGTGCTGTTCGAGAAGGAGGCCAGCGGAGCACCAAGCGTGCTTTAATTACAGCGCTGGGTGATGTTCCTGTCAGAGGTGTAAGACCGCTGCATTTTGTTCCCTGAGCTCCGTAGCCTCAAGAAGAAATTAAAACATTTGTGGCTCTTTCATGCAGCCTTTCTCCCCGGGAGGTTTAAGTTAGCTGACTGTCAGCGTGGCGCACTCGGCTGCAAAGGTGCAGAGAAATACCTTGATGGTATGACGGCCTCTTCCATTTTGACTGCTGTGCAAGGCTCATTTTTCCTCTGAGGCATTCATTGAAATTCTGTGCACGATTTGTTCCTCTGGTTGTTTAACAATGTCTCTCATGTTTGCCCTGATTTTAAAAATCCTCCTTTGTAGCAGAGAGAACACAGAGCAGGATGATATAATTGCAGTAAAGAGGCCCTGGAGCTTGCAGTAATAGGATGGTTCATCTGATGTGTACTGCTATTAGAAAATAACCCACGTATGTGTGTTCTCCGGGGACAGTAAAGAGGCTTTTAAGGATTACACTTCATGTAGTATGAAAGCTAATGAGCGCGAGAGCAAGTACGAAGAAACCTATCGCTGCGGAAAGCACGGTGCCGTTTCGTGATCTCACTTGGTTCCTGACACCCGCGTAGCTCCCAACCATCCATCTTGGCCCAGCAATGGCATGGTTTTCCTGAACTGCGGCCGGTTCCCCAGACTTTTGAGAACACTCTATTATTTTCATTTCATTGCAAAATAAATAGCGTGTCAGAAGCCTGGCAGAGCCGAGGGCTGAAACTGCTGCGTGTGTACAAAATAAATCGCCCCAACCTCTGATAGTCTGTGCCCTCAAAAAAAAAAAAAGAAAGATTTGCTAGAATGATGTCGTTGAAATATTAGGACTATCCGTTATGCAGAGTCTCAGTTCTCCCATCTCCATTCTTTTCCTGGCCAGCGGGCAAAGACATGTGAGGACATCAACACACAGTAAACACTGGAGGATCCGTTTCAAAAGTTATGTCAGAGTTGCCGAGTTTGGGCTGCGGAGGTAGGAAATACCGAGCAGCTGGTTTCCGATACTAACAACTTCTTGTTCAAATGGTTTGCCATGTAGAGTGTTTTCTGCAGAAACAGAAGCCGTCTAGCAGAATGGACTGGGTTTTTCACAGCATTTTCCTCTACTGCTCTGTAGAGCTCATTGTAGATAAGAAATTAATTCATGTCCTAGTACTCTGAACCTGTTGGAGTATTTTTTTTAACTTGCCAGGTTTTTATGTCAATGGAATGGATGAACTCGCACCTTTCTTCATATATTTATGAACATAGTAGACTTTGCTATCAGGTGAAGTAGCTTCACTTGAGTTGTGAAGCCTCGAAGAAGGTGCTGGATTTTAACCAAATGCTGTACTGGGGTTGTGCAGCAAGGTCTAACGTCCATTACCTCATTGTATTCCAAAGGGTCTTGATCATAAAAAAGACATCCATGATCATAAAAAAGACGTCTGAAGAAGAGATGATAGCTAGTATCTTGGCAAAGATAGAAGCAGGCCACTAAACTTCTTAAATATCCCTGTTTCCACCTGCAAGTTGAGGGAGCAAATCGTCAGGAGACTACAGTACCTTCTTCTGGGTCAAAGAAGTGACTTAATATCCCAAAATGGCAAAGAAGGTTCAGGAGACAGCGCGATCGGGTTCTCACGTTAATACCTCTTTGCTCCTGTTGAATATCCCATAATAGCAAAGAAGGTTCAGGAGACAGCGCGATCAGGTTCTCACGTTAATACCTCTTTGCTCCTGTCACATTGGAAGCGTGTTAGAAGTTTTTTTCTGCTTGTATTGAGCCTTTCTGTGTGGTCAGAGCGTTGCAGAGGACTTGGAGCAGGAAAGAGGTTTTCCCCTGTCTCTCGGGGGTGTAAGGAAGACTCTGCCTGTGGGGACGGAGGTGAGGGGTGCACATGTCCTATGGCAGGAGAAATTGCTGAGTCCTTGGAGAGTGATAAGATTGTTAAATAATAACCCGTAGCCTACTGGAGCTCAGCTCTTGCCCTTCCCATTTTTGTATCCCTCCACCTAAAACCTGGTGTCCTAAGCCATGTTTGCTAGGACAGAGAGGATTTTCAGGACAGAGAGGATTTTCAGGACAGAGGTACGTGGTGGTGTAATACCTCCAGCAGACGATGCCTGCATGTTCACCCTAAAGGTAGACAGTCGTTTCAGAGCTTTCCCTTTGCTGGTGGTGTCTGGGGAGGGCAATAAATTTGCCATGTTTGGAGACTGTGGAACACAAAGCTGAGGTGAAGAGAGAGCTGTATGTGTTCAAGCACCCAGCAGAGCATCAGCAGTACTCCAACCACAGTAACGGTAACACGATTATATTTATTAGAGGTAACGGAAGGGCTTTCCTCTACTTGTCCCCAGTGGTGTCTGTCTGTCCCTGCAGAGCACCAGTCCACCACCCTGTGCCAGAGCATCACAGTTTAACTCTGTGAGCCCCCATCTGCTGTTTGATCGCATTCCCCAACTTAGCGTCCTTTGATCCCCGGTGCACCATCAATCTATCTCTCACGGCAACGTCTGGGACTTGCTTTGACAGCCACAAGTGACATGAGACGAATTAGTTGTTGCTGCTTCTGCTGTCAGTTGACTCCTCTCTGCTTAAACTTCCAGCCTTGCAAATACCAGAAGAGTAATAGTAAATTTTTTATTTCTCTCGTTTCTTTCCTATGCACACACACTCCCACCCATAATTGGTATATGGGAGCAGATGAGGACTTGTAATTTTATTAGTGCTGTATAAGCCTTCTGCAAACTCACTTACAACACTTCTGATGTTGGTAATTTTTGTGACTAAAAAATATGCTGACTGTGTGTTTGTGTGTAGGAAAAGAGCAAATTTGAATGTATAATAATCTGGTGCATTTGGGAGACAGTTGATGCTCTATCGCAGCCAAGTTAATCACTCACGGAATTAATTTTTTATTTTATTTTGCTCGGTTGACTGGAGACATTAATCTCAGATCTGTAGAAAGGCATCATCAAGGCCAAAATAATTGATCAGAGATACCCGACATTCCTCTGGCATCAGAAAAGATTTGAAGGAAAGCTCTCAGTTGGCAACAGACTGGCAGAAACAGAAACATTCGTTTCTTTCTTTTTCTCACATAATGAAGAAATACCCAGGTGATGATTTCCAATCCATGAAGTATATTGAACCGTGTGCTGTATTCATGAATATAAATTGAGCTGACGTGACACACATTTTTCATATAAAAATAACACAGTGTTGGTCATTCTCTAAATTCTTCTTTGCCTGAAATACGCTTGTTCTGAGAACCTCACCGCAGAGCTGATAGTGCAGTGCATAACGGCGTGCGAAAAATTACGAGTGCTAAAGGACATGGAATGTCTTAAAGAGAAATTATTCACAGGTTTATGATGACTCCGGCTGGCTGCATTTTTCGAGGACAGGCTCTTTCTGCATCTCCCCTTCCTTTTTCTTGCAAAGTCCTTCATCTCTGAGCAGCAGCATCACCCAGCCCGCCCGCTTCCATCGGGCAAGGCTCACTCTCAGCCCTGACAAGCAGCAGCACTGCTCGCGCTTCACTTCCCATCCACCCTTCTGCCTCGGTAGCAGCTTCGCCCTGGGATCATCCGCGCTTTGCCCGTTCCTGGATTAGTCCTAGAGGAGCCGTTCCCAGCAGAAAAGCTGCCGTGTTGTGGTGACTTTGAACGCAGAGCCAGTCGCAGGCGGAAATGGAAGCATCAGCTTCTCCTCCCTGTGCAGTCACTCATGTGACTCCCACGCAGTTAACGGGGAGGACCGGACACTCCTTAATTTATGGTTTTCCTCTGTTGCCAAACTAGTAGGGTGGAATATGACCCTTAATATGCTCTAACTGTATAAAAATCCTTGCAAGTAGGAGCCAGTGCGTATATGGATGTTCTTGATTTAATAAAGCTTTCTATGCTTACATCGTGCTAGGGAGTTGCGTTACAGAAAGGGAAGAGGGTAAGGTAAGAAACGTGACCTGACAGAAAACTGCTAGATTAGGCTGTGAAAGGCACATACTGGCATTCTTGAAGCTGGTGGAGTTTTGCCTCTGAGGAAGCAGCCAGAAGTCAGTTGCACCCCATGACCAGTCACGGCTTTATGATCCTGTGCTGCAGTCAGGCATCCCGCAGGGTGGTCCCTGCTGCAGGGCTGAAGAGCGTGAGGAAGGTGTGCTGCCTGCTCGTGTTAGCCTGCCAGCGCTGTCAGCTCCCAGCCTTTGTTCACTGCCCTTCAGTTTTCACCTCCGGTGCTGCTGTTTAGCAGACTGGAGCATCTCTCTGACCAGGAAAGGCTGAGAGACCTGGGGCTGTTCAGCCTGGAGAAGGCTGAGCGGGGACCTCGTTAATGCTGATCAATAGCTAAAGGGTGGGCTCAGGAGGATGGGGCTGGATTGTCTTCAGTGGTGCCCAGTGACAGGACAGCGGGCAACTGGCACAAACTGGGACACAGGAAGTTCCACCTGAACATGAGGAAAATTTTTTTCCTGTGAGGGTGAGGAAGCCCTGGCCCAGGCTGCCCAGAGAGGTTGTGGTCTCCTGCTCTGGAGAGATTCCAAACCTGCCTGGATGCCAAACTGGGCAACCTGCTCTGGGTGACTCTGCTCTAGCAGGGGCGTTGGACTAGATGATCTCCTGAGGTCCCTTCCAACCCCCTCCAAGCTGCGATTCTCTAGAAACAGAGCAACTTTTTGACAAATACAGGGAGAAATTATGGGATCGTTTGTTGTTCTGTGGAAGTGGTGGGGTCCCGATCCCTCCAGGAATTTAAAGCACATGTCGATGTGGTGCTGAGGGACATGATTTAGTGGTGACCTGCCAGTGCTGGGTTAACAGTTGGACTTGATGATCTTAAGGGTCTCTTCCAACTAAAATGATTGGGTGATTCTGTGGGTATTTGAAGATGTCTGTCTTTCTCCAGGTTACCAGCCTGTCCTGCCGAACCAGCAGCAGGGGTTCCAGGGTCTCATGGGAATGCAGCAGCCACCCCAAAGCCAGAACCTGATGAATAATCAACAGGGAAATCAGGTGCAAGGCATGATGGTGCAGTATCCAGCCATGTCCTCTTATCAGGTACTGGGAGCTGTAAAGAAAGACTGGGTCAGGTGGGGAGGGCTTAACCGAACCACGGTTTTGTGTCACAGAATGGTCTCTATTACTTCGTTAGGACAGCATGGGCCAGGAGGCCTCCTGATAAATATGCTTCTAAGTCAGATTGGTTTCTTTGCTTCCTGTTTGCCTACTCCTAGTGCTCCTGATTTTTATTCTGAATTGGGAATACTTCAAATAAACTATTTATTACAGCCTGCAGTGCGGGTAAAATACCATAAATGATGAAGGAGTTATACTTCTTCCTGTGAAGAAAATGAGTTTAAAAAAAAAAACGCCAAAAACCAAACCCAGAACATTGTTGTTCTGTGCTCTTTTCTGCTAGTGTAGTATTGTTTCCTGCAATGAAGTTGAGAGCTTTGCCTGATCCCGTTAAAAAATTACTCATCTGTGGAGACCTCTGCCAAGGATCTCATCATGTCTTCTATAACAAGCCGCAGCCAGACAGATTTTTGATTACTGGGTTTTGAGGGGAGGGATGGCAGTGGCTTGATTTTTACCAAGTCCATAAATTACCCAGACAAGCACTTCTCCAACTTTATCCCTGGTTTCTGTGAGTTACGCCAAGAGCCTGTGAGAGGTGGCCTGTGCTTATGTTTCCTGCTGGTCCCTCTGGAAAGTTAAGAAACCAAATGACATCTAGTTCATTTTAATAGACTGCACTGACTGAGCAGCCATTCACCTTCTCCCTCGGCGTCTCTGGAAACAGTGCAGCAACCCAGGTGGAAACAGGGGAGTTGCTCGTGGGTAACACTCTCCCCTTACACCTTCAGAACTGCTGTATTGAAAATGTGTTTTAAAGGTTAATGATCAAGTTAAAGGTCTAGTACTTATAGATGGCTTAGATACACCAGGGTTCTGTTTGAATATTCAGCCAGATCTTGATAGAGGAGCAGAGGATTTCTCTTTTACCTTTCTCTAACAAAGGAAGTCCTCAGGGGTGGGAACAGTTCTGAGCAGCAGACAATGACCCATTTGAGCAAAACGTGTTTTATGCTCAAATCCAGCTTGAAGGAAGATAGGGATACTCGGGACCTCCTGCAGTAATTTAGTAATTACTGTTTTTTCCCTGTGTCTTTCCATATTCCTGCCCAGGTGCCAATGACCCAGGGTTCTCAAGGACTGCCGCAACAATCGTATCAACAACCAATCATGCTACCTAATCAATCAGGTCAAGGAACACTTACAGCCACTGGAATGCCTGTCTACTGTAATGTCATACCTCCTGCCCCACAGAACAACCTACGGTTGCTTGCCCCACACTGCCCCTCCAATAACGTTCCAGTTATTTCTGCCAGCTGCAGGACAAACTGTGCGAGCATGAACAGTGCAGGGTGGCAGGTCAAGTACTGACACTGTGGCTTAGCGTGGATGTACGAGGATAGCGGTGCATTACCTGAAAAATAACTCATGGCCTTCAAATGAAGAGGAACACAACGGGATAATCAGTTGAGGACATAAGTACTGACTATGCTCAAGTGATTTGCTGCTGGAAGAATCTGTAAAAAAATAAAATAAAATAAATTTTGAAAAAAATAATGTTTGCTGGTTAATGGTGCATATTTTTGTCATGTCTGCTAGGTATGCCTTTATAGCTTAGCTAGTGACATGAATTCATTGAGGTAAGATTTTTTCCTACCACTGAACACCACTGTGTAGATTGTAATATCCCCGATTCGGATTAGTTTTGTACTTTGTGTTGAGTTTGTGAAGCTAAAAGTATTTAAAAATATAATAAAATCACATTGTACCAAAGCTGTAATGGAAATGGAAAAAAAAAATTAAAACAAAAAAAGAATTACTGAATGGAAGGAATAATTTATATACACTATAGATTTTTTTTATGGATATATACTGTATTGTAGTGCTTAATCACAATAAAGGTATTTGACCTCATGGAGAAAGGTCATGTTTCTACCACCTGCTTGGTCTCCTCTCTGTTTCTGAGTAAACTCCCGGTTGTTTCCGCATTGCCTTGTTCCAGGTGAAGCTAATTGGGGGTTGATGCTTAATGGGCTGATGGGAGCTTGATGTGATGACAAAGAAATCGTGTCTTAGCATGCAGTACCAGAACAGCCAAGACCACTTAGAAATCACAGCGTAGACACCCAGAAAGTGTTCAGTGAATGATGAACCAGATCATCTTAAACTCAGTTTGCATTTTCCCATCAGTAGGACCGGTACTGGCACCATTTGCCACTGCTACAAGCCTTTATCTGCTAACTTAGACCAGTTCAAGAGGTCAACCAGCAGTTGAATGTAAGATGACGCAGATATCCTGTGGCATCTCATCCATGGGCTGGAAGATCAGTTACCACTGAGGCAGCAACCTCAGAACCCAGCGATGACTCTGCTCTGTAGAGAGACTCTGCCCAGTTATTGCTACTTCAGCTCTAAAGCTATTTTGCAACCAAAAGCTGACAAGAATCTTGTCCATCCCATCCGAGCAGTGGGGATGAACAATATATTTGGGTTTTGGGCTCTTAAAACATGCAGCACAGGAGTTCGCCAGGAATTTATAGAACCCTTTTTTGAATTCCTGTGCTGTTTCTTGTTTTTGCGTCCATGTTCACTCAAGTTCCCAGCTTGTTCTGATAAATTATTTGTCACTCATGAATGCTGCATGGAGTTCCTCATTCTGCTTCAGTGATGACAATGTTCAAGCAGCAAATGTGTTTACCAGACAAAAGCCTGTGTTAGTTTTCACTTAAGCTGCATTTTTTTTTGATCAATACTGAACACCTTTAACATAGGTAGGAGTTGAACTCCCCCGGAATTATGCATACGTGTCTCAAGAAAGCCTGAGATCCTTCTGTGCATAAAATCTGCGTGTGTCCTAGCATGATTCAGGTACACTCAAGGTGACAGTAGCCTACAGTGCCCTTGACCATCGTTAATCTGAATGTGAAAGAGCTTTTATTTTCCCTTTAAGGGGGGTAGCACTTCCTTCACACACTTCAGCTGCAACCTGTATTTAAACCAGGTATTTTTATTTTCTGTACAATAAATAGATACCTTACAGGGTTCGGTCTTTTTTTACATATGCGTCTTAAAAGTGTGGAGTTTCTGCCTAATCCAATCCTAAGGGATCACAAGAAAGCCAAACACTGAATTTGATGTGGTGGAATCACGATCCGTTGCTGAGACACTCCAGAACTTGAGCAGGTAAGTAAACACAATTCACTCTTCAATTAGAGGTGAGATGCCACGGGGGACCTTACCGATTGATTATTCATTTTTCCTTCTTAACTCGAGATACTGCACGCAGTTGAATTTTGCCTGTGACCGTGAGCTCTCACTGCAGATGCCCTGCGTTGTATGGCTTACTGCCTTTTAGTGTTTTAATGTCAGTTAGAGGAGGTTTTTCTCCTAGAATTACTGTGATTACACAGAATCTGTTTTGCTGCTGCTGGATGACTGACGGCTGAATGAATAGCTGTCCTCTGTCAAGCCTCCGAAGTCCAGCAGGAAGGACCCACAGGTGACCTTGCACAGGGCAGGTTGTGTGTGGCCAGGCTGAGCGAGAAGGGCAGGCGGACATTCTGTGTCTGGAGTCAACAGACCCTTTGGTGATGCCTCATTGGGAATCACAATATTTAAGCCCTGATTCTTCTCTGAAGCACTATTACCTTATTGATACTCCTTCTTGTCAGAGAACTATGAATGAGTTGCCTGGTTAAAAAAAAAATCTGCTCTCAACATCTTAGCTCAATGGCAGCTGGGCTGTAGGTGCTCTCTAGCCACGGCGAAGGGAGTTGGAAAGCAAAGCCTAGGAATATTCCTTCTGTAAAGTCAATCTCCTCACATCCTTGTGCCACTCAATGGCCCCTTGGCAAACAGCGTATCCCATGACTGACCATCGCCCTGAGCTCCCATGACGTACCCACCTCTGACCGTTCAATGACCAGCTTGTGTAAAGCACATAAGTAGCTGTGAGAACAGCGATCCCGCTGACTGGCATCTCTCAGCCTTGTGGCAGCAGCACCAGCCCGCACGTTAATGCACCTTCCAGCCGAAATCGGGCTTTAGCTTTTTATGTAGAACTGAGCAGTTTCAGGAGGTCACAGCTACCCACCCCAGCATGGCCTACATCCTGACTGCCTCACTCTCCAAAGAGTTAGAATCTCCTTAGGCGTGTGAGGAGACCGAATCTGGTCTCCCTCAGCTACGGAGCATGCCCTAATTATTAAGGTATCTATACATGAGGGAGACATCTCGCGTGATGGCAAACGTATTTGCTTTATGCTGGAAGAATTTATATTTGAAGACAATTGAGTAATTCTGTTTCTGTATCAAGTGAAGCAAGAAAATATTTCTCTTTATTGTTTTAATCATACAGTATTTT
Organism: Buceros rhinoceros silvestris; assembly: GCF_000710305.1. Classification (NCBI taxonomy): domain Eukaryota; kingdom Metazoa; phylum Chordata; class Aves; order Bucerotiformes; family Bucerotidae; genus Buceros; species Buceros rhinoceros. The sequence goes on from NW_010412373.1 coordinate 132,028, forward strand.
TAAGTCTCTCTCTTAAACATTTTGTCCATTAATAAAAGCACTCCGAGCTGGATTGCTGAGCAGCTTCCTCCATGAAACCAAAGATGTTTCAGCATTGTCAGAAGGTGAGGAGGAGAAAGAGGAGAAATGAAGTGACCTGCAAATACACGTAACAAAAATGGGTAGGTAAAGCTCAGCGCTTTTTTTCTCAGTCCTTTGAAATATTTTGTAGGCACTCTCCAGAGGAGAAGTTCTGCTAGATTCACCTCACCAAACTTAGGTCAAGCAACTCAGCAGTCTCCTTGAATTCAGCTCATAGTGGTGGAATGATTTACAGGACATGCTCCTCTCCCATGGGGTCATTCTGTCACAGGGGGCTTGTTTTTCTCTGCTCTTCCCTTGGCATTCAGCAGCCTTTAATTTTCCCATTCCCTGCTGCATACCTGCTTTGGGAATTGTTTCTCGCTTCCTCCTTTTGTATATTCTGAAACTGACGGGAAGTTCTCCCAAGCCCTGGACGTATTTAATTTGCCACTGTTTGGTTTGGGTTTTTTTTTAATATATATTACACTGACAAACCAGAGAGGCGTTTCCCGATTTGCGATGACTGCATCAGATGACACCGGTCAGCCTTTTGGATGGGTCTAATTCACCTGGGCTGTAATTTGCAGAGAGATCAGCTTTCAAGCTGAAGAACAACAGGTGTTCTGGGAAAACTCACGGATGGCTTGTTGAAAAGCAGGATTGAATCCTGCCCTAGTTTTCACGCGGGGAGATAAGCTGCACACCTACCCGTGCTTAATGAAGCATTACACCTGCCTAATGAAGCGCTACATCTCAGATGTAATGAAGCGTTACACCTCAGTTCATCCTCGGGTTTTTAGGGAGTAATTTTGGAGGCTGCCGATTTAGGAAAACAAGTGGGAAAACTTTGCCTTTTATGTCGTGGGTTTTACAAAAGCCAGTTGTAAAAAGGAGATGTAAGTAGAAGATGTTATAGCAGAGATCTGTGCTCCCCAGTACGGAAATCGTCTCCATTAAACTCTTCTAAAGGTAACCCTGGAGGCAAGCTTTAAAAAGGTCCCCTCGAAGAGTGTGGTGGATCTCGAGATTAAAAGCAGGCTTCACAGTTCCCAAGGCTACATGGGGGCTTTTCAGCTCCAAGGGTGAATCACATGGGTGTTAACTGGGTGATAGCAGCGTGCACTTGCCATACCCAGGACTTATTTGCAAATCTATACTAGATCATCACCACCGTGATAAAACGCTGCTTTTTCCTGGATAGAAAACCGATGCACATGAAATCCTTTGGGTTTGTTTTGTTTGGGTTTTTTTAGGTAGTGGCCACTGCGTGTGATAGGAAGATCTAGTAAATGGACAGTAGTTAAGACTGGACATTTTCTAATTAGCTCCTAGCGGTTTTGGTCTCACCAGGATCAAATCTTACGGCAGGTGGAGCTTGTTGAGGAAAAGGGCTTCTGCACATGTGTGTGTATGTGAGTAAAAACAGTCATGACAGAGAAAAAAGTGTTGTTCGTGGTTTTTTTCTAAAGCTTTTCAACTAAAAACAAAGGTTTTACCAATTTTTTCATGAACCGTGCTCCTGTTTTCCAAGCGAAGTGTTGCTGAGTCACTTTTACAATTTAGTCACAGTGTTGGGAGGTGGGTGGTCACAGTACAATCCTTTGATGTGCAGATTTCATGTAGTTATTTCCACAACAATTATCGTTACTGAATACGTTTATTTCCACATATATTGTTATATAACTTGTTATTTAGTATGGTTATTTCCACAACCAAGGAGGGGAAAAAGAAATTGACAGTGAGATCAAACCTTGAATAGTGAATCTGGACAAGTTCTGCCTTTGAGATGAAAAGTTCTCAAATACATTCAAGAATATTTCCACAGGGGGAAAAAAATATTATTTCCAACAAACACCTCAGCCTGGCCACCCATTGTAAAGGCTGGGAGATCAGAGCTTGAAGCGAAGTGCTGGATGTTTGTGAGCTTCCTGTAAACAGCAGTATAGAGCAATTCACATGCGCACTCTCAGTTATTCACAGTAACAGTATGTAAAACGGAGGCCAACCAGCGCTTGGGACCAACCTGACCCAGATTTTCAGTGAGGTTCAGTGATTTCACTTGAGCTCGAGGTGAGGCTTCACTCAGGAAAACAGCATCTGCATGAAGCTCGCATGTGGCACTTGAACCCAGCTCCTCTGCGCGGTGTTGGCCGCGCTTTCATTTTGTTTCAGCCACACAGATGAAACGGGGAGACACAGTGTGTGCTGGAATGCAGAACTGCTTCAGGCACCCACACTCCTGCTTCCTACCGGGTGGATAAGCCTGTTGGGCAACATATTCCCAGGACTATGGCACAGCTTGATACTTCTTTCATTGGCACGGATATCAGAAAACCACACGCCAGAGGGCTCGCTGCCATCTTCCACTAGGCTGAAATCAGCAGGGAGTGCTGCAGAAACTACAAAGGGTTCCAAATTACATGGTAAATCTGGATGCTTGGGAAAATGCGGATCCTTCCTGCTGTCCTGGGCATAGAGAGGGGGAAAACACAGGTCTGTTTTAAGTATTTCTTGAACAGATTTTATCTTCCCGGTCTATTGGGACTTGGAGATTATGTGTAGCTGGCATGTGGTAGAAGGAGTTACTGCTGATGTGCGAATAAAGATGTTGCAGACATCAGAGCTGTCACGCAGCAGTGGAATGAGGTCTGGACATGAAGCATTCATGCAGCATAGGAAAAATTCTGATCTGAGAGTTGTTCGGTTATTTATTCATGTGCTTCTGTGCTCCCTTGGACTGGGGCTGTATTTTTTAGAAAGCTGCCTCGCTCTACAGCAGATGTTCTGTGGTACAGAGTGAGAAGCATTTGCCCCTCTTGGCTTAAGAAATAATTGGGGTTTGGATCAATTTTTTTTTTTTTTAAGTGGGAAGGCAAATCATCTGAACAGATTTATGTATCTGTTTAGCAAAAATGCCTGTTAGTGAGAGCAACTAACACTGACCAAGTAAAAGCATGTAAAGGGAAGCTGTAATTTTTTCAAACCACTCATCCAACACATGACCCTTCTGGTAGAACTGTAATTTATGACCGTTCTTCTCATCAATAAAACATGGGGTTTTTTAAGAAGAGGGAGCAAGGTTTAACTACAAAGGTACCAGTGGCTCTTTTATAACATTTTTCTGCAAAGAAATACGCCTTTTTTGTGACAACAGAAAATTTCTTCTGCTTTCAAAAGCACCTGGGAGCGAGCTGCAGTGGTGAGGCCTTTTTGCTCTGCTCTGCTGTGATGAGCCCGTGGACGCTGACAGACAGGTACGAGTGGCTAAAAGAGAAATTTTACTGCTTTTTTTTTCTCTTCTCCCTTCCTCTATCTGCTGCCCATTTTTGTACCAAGTAAATAAGCCCGTACTGCTTGAAGCTGGGGTGAGGCTGCACCTCAAATACTGTGCCCAGTTTTGGGCCCCTCACTCCAAGGACATTGAGGCGCTGGAGCGTGTCCAGAGAAGGACAGTGAAGCTGGTGAAGGGTCTGGAGCACGAGTGTGCTAAAGAGCAGCTGATGGACCTGGGTGGAGTGTTTAGCCTGGAGAAAAGGAGGCTCAGGGGAGACCTTCTCACTCTCGACAACTCCCTGACAGGAGGTTGAACTGGGTGGGGGGTCGGTCTCTTCTCCCCAGGAACAGGTGACAGGATGTGAGGAACCATCATCAAGTTGCACCAGAGAGGGTTTAGGTTGGCTGTGAGTAACAGCCTCTTCCCCACTGGGGTTGTCCAGGCTGGCCCAGGCTGCCCAGGGCAGGGGTGGAGTCCCCATCCCTGGAGGGGTTTCCCAGCCATGTGGAGGTGCTGCTGAGGGACAGGGGGCAGCGGGGACCTGGCAGTGCTGGGTTAATGTTTGCACTTGATGATCTTAAATGTCTTTTCCAAGCAAAACAATTCTGTGATTCTAAAGGGGCTCTGAAATGTGGCACATGGAAAACAAAAGACACGCAGATTCAGCGAAGGAGGTGCGATGGCTGATAGTTTTGGGGAGCAGGTGAGGAGGTTCAGAGCAGATAAAATGCTGCCGTACGCTTCAGGCGTGTGTGCTGAGCCCCCGGGGATTAGCGTGGCAAAGCCTCTGAAGCTGCTGGCTGAAGCAAGAAGCCTGCGCTGGCGCTTGCTTGTGAAGGCATGCCAGCACCAGCATGAAGGACGTGTGTGACCTGACACCAGTATGGCTTGCAAATGCAGTCACATTCTGGCTGCCTGTTCTCTGCGACGCTTGTGGACAGTGTTGTAGAGCTCTTTGTAGAGTGGAAGCATGAAAAATCCAGCTGGGACTGTACACAAGGTGCCAGGGAGGGCATTTCTAAGATCAGCAATATGTGTAAGATCAGTAGAAAAGGGATGCCTGACGCTCTGGCACCCTTGAGATGCAGGCGGGAGATGAAACAGATGCTAATAAGCACACTATGGGACCGGTTCTGTGGGAGAGGACCGATCGTTTGAGCTCACACGGAAACACAGGCAGAAAAGGCACCATTAGAGATTCTCAACCTGTGTGAATAAGAAAGAGTATTTCCCTTTGCTGCTGCTGCTGCTGCTTTCATGAGAAAAAGAGCTATTATCCGGTTTCTCATGATAAAGACATATCCTTTACAGAGATCTACGAGCATGCAATATTCTAGGGTGGAATGAATATCCGTGCAAGTCCCCACTTCTCTCTCGATTGACAACAGGGGAGCTGAGATAATTAGTGCGGTTTGACATCTAACGTCTAGATAGCGAGAAACAGGATAAATGATACCCAGGACACAGAAATCCTTCCAGGTAGAGCCGCTACTGGATTGCCAACGCCCTGGGCCGACTATCAGTAGAACACAGCCCCCCGCCCTCCAGTGTTTTACCAAAGTGGGGCACAGGCTTTTTGAAATCAATCAGTGCAGCGTGTCTCACGGGTCGCGGCTGGAGAAAGGTCTCCAGCTCAGAAGGTCTGGGATGCTCTCTCACAGAATGACTTATTTCTTTGGAATTAGTAAAGTCTCGGGCTGTGCGAAGACCAAGGGGAAGCGCTGAGGCGTGATCTTTGCCACTGACAGAAAATGGAGCAAGAGCTTTCAATTTAGTGCGCTGTGCCTGCGAAGCCCAGAAAAACAAGGGTCACAGCCATGCTGGTTTGCAGCCTATTACCCACAGTATTTCTTCTCAACAGTCATTTATCTGTGTCTGGCTTCTCAGGTGGCTGGCAGCTTGTAAGAGAATCTGGATCCATCACCGGCCTACGCAGGAGTTAAGACCCTGACGGCAGAACCCACGTTGTCAGTAGCTTTTAGATAGCAACCGAATGTCATCTGCGGACCCAACTGCCTCGACAGATGCACATTCCTGTCAGTCAGCTTTGGTTCACAGCCACACTGCGCTTGCAAACGGTGCCAAATGCTGATGGCCCCAGACACGCAGCTATGTGACCTTCTGGTCACTTGCGTGGACCGGGCCATCCTGGCATCCGCGGAGCACAGAGTCACGCTAAAGCAGGCGTCTCCCGCTCAGTATTCTGCTGCGACACTTAATCCCGCATTGGTTTCTTGCTTACTTCCAGCAGCCAAATCAGGCATTAAGAAACGCTCGTGCCAGCGGTGCTGGAATCTGGAGCTCAGCTTCAGCAGGCGGCGCAGCCTCCTGCCTGCCAGCACCGATAACTGCTTGGCGAGGTCCAGCGCTGGAGTAAGCTGATATGACCAGCATAAATATTGCACACACTCAGCTTCTAGAAGCAGCAGAGCCCTCTAGGGAAGGGACAGAACTTTGACAGTGTTATTTTCCCAATCTCAGTCCGAGCAGATGTTCTCCCCAAAGATATGTTCTCTCCTGCAAACTGGAGTGGGGTCCTGATGGGTTCAGCTCAGCTGGGGGGCAGTGGCAAGGCAGGGCTGAGAGGCTTCTCCACAAGCTGGCTGCTGGGATCCAGTCATGCCTGAACAGGTTTGATCTTGAACAGAACCAGTTGAACCTGCTGATCATATAGGAAACCCTCTCGAATAGCACCAAACTCTTGATAATGATTTTTCCCAGATGTTTCACTGTACACTCGGGGTGTAAAGAGGCTCACCTCATCATTTCTTAGCAAAGAGAGCCACTTGGCTTTGGACAAGATCATAGAATCACAGAATGCTTTTGGCTGGAAGGGACATTTAAAGGTCATCCAATCCACCCCCCTGCAGTGAGCAGGGACATCTGCACCCAGAGCAGGGTGCTCAGAGCCCCAGGGTCCAACCTGACCTGGGATGGTTCAGGGATGGGGCTTCTCCCACCTCTCTGGGCAACCTGGACCAGGGTCTCACCACCCTCAGCGTAAAACATTTCTTCTTCTCTCTAGTCTGAATCTCCCTCTGTCAGTTTAAACCCATCACCCCTTGTCCTGTCACAACAGCCCCTGCTAAAAGAGATTGTCCCCATCTTTCTTATAGGCCCCGTTAAGTACAGAAAGGCCATACTAAGGTCTCCCCGGAGTCGAGTCTTCTCCAGGCTGAACAATCTTCTCTCCCCATCTTCACAGCAGAGGGGTTCCAGCCCTCACACCAATTCTGTGTCCTCCTCTGGCCCAGCTCCAAGAGACCATGTCTCTGCTGTGCTGGGGACACCAGAGCTGGATGCAGTGCTCATGCAGCAAGTTGGCAGACAACAAAAAAACCAGGAAACAGAGTGCAAGAGAAATAGGAAGTTCCTCCATGGTGCTGATGTCAAAACTAGAAGACATCAGCATGATAATGCTCTGTGGCAGGTACAGACACCCTGACAGCTTGCACAAAGCTTGCAGGAAGACACAAGCACCTGATTAAGATCAGCTCGACCACCCGGGGCTCTTTGGAGCCTCAGAGTCTGGTCTCCTCTAGCTGAGTTCTTCTCTGTGCTCACTGACTGACTTGAGCTCAGCCCTCACTGCCCAGGGGATAAAAGGAGCCCTGTCAGAAAACCCAGCTGCAGTTGGTCCTCTGTGGAGCAGCAGGTCATGCAGTCGGGGACTCTTCCTTCAGATCGGGATGATATCTGAGGACACTTCCCAGGATCGAGTGACCCCTTTGGTACCCTTAAGTGGGAGATTCTCCGTTGTATAAGTGAAGGTGTGCACGTTGTGGTTCATCTTCCTTAGGGAATATTCCCTGGAGTTTAGGGAATCTGCTGTGACATATTCCCGACTGACAATGGAACCTGTAATTATTTTCTGGTCTGTTGGAGTGCCGGTCAGTTTTGATTGCAATAAACCCCCGTTTTTGGAATAGCTGCTGCTGCTGCCTGCTTTGTGGGAGCCTCTGTGGCATGCTCAAGGCTGTAATGACTGCCTCATCCCCCGTGCTGCAAAGGAGGGTGCAGGATGAATCCCAGCAGTAGGATTCATGCATTGCTCATTCAGAGCAGCTTAACTTCAAAGGCAAGGAGCCAAAACTGCGTGGTTCCGCCCTTGCCTTCTCTTACCGTACTTTCTTGCTCGATTCATTTTTTCTCCTAAGAGGTAGATAATAGGGCTGTTGATATATTGGCAACAGGAGAAATCCAATCAGCCGACCTACAGAACCTGCCTTTTCAAGATGTCAGGGCTTTATTTATATCTATATATGCTGCTTCTTTTGGTATCCCTGAAATAAAGATGCCCAAAGTCTGGAGTCTGTAGTAGAGCCTGAGAAAGCTCAAAAGAGATGGACAGATGTGTGGGTGCTGATTTTTCTTTTTTTTTCCTGTTTTTTTAAAACTACCGTAGCGCTAGTAAAACAAATCAAATACAGCTTAAAAACCAACCTGCTTGAACGTTCTCCTCTTCCCCTTCCCTCTCTCCAGGGTTGCTGTTTTCGAGCTCTCGAGCTGATTCGTTGAGACAGATCAAAGTATAAAGTATTTCTCAGCTGGTCTTACTTCTCTCCCTGGGTTGTAGTGGCAGGAGACAGGAGCTCATTACAACTGGGAGAGCGCTCCTGTGAAACCAACTTTTCACTGCAGCTGGTAAGAAAAATAAGATGCTGCTGGAGCCATAGTTCAGTTTCACCCTCAGACAGTAAATTATTTTGGAATGAATAAATAATGGCACACTGCTTCCCATTAGGGTATGAGGCTGAGTATTAACTTGATGTTAAATACATGGGAACTGCGCTGGGTCTGTCTGGTGCTGCCGAGCCTTTGAAGTACATCATCTTGGGTTCGTCCAATTTGAAGCATGTTTCGCCTGTGCCCGTTCCTTTTCTCCGCTCTTCAGCAGTGCTGCAGCGAACAGAGAGGCTGGGGAAGGGGTTACGCGCCTTGACGGCTTGTGAGCCTTCTCCAGGTGCTGATGTATTTTGTAAGTCTTGGGTCTGGGTATGATTTCAGGGCACATGAATGTGGTTATCTGAACCCACTGTGGCTCCTTATTTTTTCCAAGAGTGCATCGTGGCGGCACGGCAGGAAACTTGGAACCAGGCGGAGGTTTAGGAGCGTGCTTCTTGCTGCAGACCATGTGTATGAGTGCTCTTTCCAGATAAGGGGCAGGACAAGCTTTCTCTCCTGCCCGTATCCCCTGCTCTCACCCTTTGCCCAGCACAAGTCCTTAGCAGGCCCCAAAATAGAAAAAACCCCACCTGCATTGTTTTAATTAGAGTCAATGACGTGTCTGCTGCATTAGGTAAAGCATGTCAAGTCTCCTGGAGAGGCTGTATTTGAAAAATTTGTCCTTTTGAAAAGTTTGCAGTGGTTCAACAGCATGAGAGTGGAATTTCCCATACACTAATGTCATCTTACTCTGGTGTCATGCTTTTGCTCAAGAACCAAAACTCTGCTGAGATGAACCTCACAGATGAACCCTAAGAAGCACAAAGTTTCTGCTCCACAAACATCTTAAGAGTTTCGCTGGTATTTCAAGGCTACTTAAGCTTGATACTCCCTGATTAAGCCTTGGCTTTGTTAGGCAGCAGCTGTGGATCACTTACAGCCATTGGTGGTGGTGATGGGGCTGCTGTGTATAAATGACCTTCCTGAGCACCTGCCTGCCTTCTTGGGGAGGGAAGAACAAGGATGGGCTGAGCAGAGAGCTGGGAGCTGGTGAGTACTAATTCACTTGCTACTATCTCCTATAATTGTGGTATCTCAGAAGTGGTGATTGATTGGATTGGTTTCCATGTTGCTGCAACAGAGATAAGCTTTTCCCACTGTAGGGACCAGGACTACTGCATTAACCAGTTGGTTAACGTGACCAAACACTCAGCTTCTCCTGGAAAGCAGGATGTTCTTCATCAGCCTTTGTCACTGACAAAGACCTTGCAGTAATCATGCTCTTTGGTGCATCAAGTACCACCCTGCTGCCCGAGCTCTGCTAGTTCATGTGCCTTTGCTGCAGCAGCGTCTGAGCCGCTGCTGAGGGGTAAGAACTTCTGGACTGAAGCAATGGAAAACTAATTTGAAGGCGACAGCTCACCCAGGAACAGTATTGCTTGAGACAACTGGCCCCTTCCTGTACTTTAGATTTGGACTCGAGTCTGCAAATCTCTATTAACTTATTTCTTGCACTTTCTGCTGCTGTGTTTGTTTTTATGGATTGGATCATGCAAGTCCTGCATCTTACAAGCAACCTGCACTATCAAGAAGGGATAAACAGGAGGTGTTCTGGCAGTGCTTCAGTTAATACTGCCTCTTCTTCCTAATGCGACAGCTTGTAATTTCTTTAAACAGTGGAAAATTCTGTAGCTCCAGTGGGAGGCTGATAGTATGCAGTTTCCCATCTAGGAATAATTTTTGGAGGCTCCTTCCTTGGTTATTTCTGCTAATCTTTAGACAAAGGTGCTGTCTCTAGTTTGAAAAGTCCCCTGAGTCTTTGGTCTTGTGGGTCTTAGGTATTGTGGGGAAGGAACAGGGTATGTTTTCTCAGTCTTGGACCCTTCCTAAAGTGTTTCCTGTAGGGGTCAGAGACAGAACTGGACTTTGCGGACTTTTTTGGACAGTGGTGGACTTTGCTCTGGTTCTATACAGCCCATCTTCTCCTTCGGTCTCTGTAGGCACCAGGTTATTGTTCAGCTGGCAGGAAGACCTTTGTTCTAGGTGAGATAACATGATGGGCATCTCGATACATACCCCTTTTTTTGCTAATGGAGGATTCTAATAACTTACTAACATTGTTTGTTGCGCCTGTAGGACACCTAGTGAAAAATAGATTAAAGCCCATTTCTGACCAGCCCCTTTGAAAGATGATGATTTACAAGTCCATGAACCTGAAGGTTTTTTTTTTGTATTTTCAGGTACATTTAGCCTAGAATTTCCTAACTGTGGGTTCTAATAGAGGAGGTTTAAGTCACAGTTTTGTACTTTGCCCTTCTGAATTAAGTAGTTTGGGCTGGACCTTCTATGAAGGGGTGGTTGGTTTGGGGGTCCTGCCTCATTTTATGGCTTTTTTGGTTTTGCTGCTTGTGCTGGGCTTTTAATCTTTTTTCCTAACTGAAATCAGAGGGGTTTGGTGAGGCAGAGCCAACACGGAACTGCTGAGGCTCCCCGTGTAAAGCCAAGCTCTGCTCTGGCTGTGCCCCGCTCTCCCGCTTTAATTTAAACCCGGTTTGATTGACGTAGAAACAAACCAATGAAGAAGTTCCTCCCCTCACGTCCCGGCATCTGATTGGCTGGGAGCCCCTTGGCGGGACGGTGTCTCTGTCAGCAGCTGGGCGGGGGCAGCCCTCTCGTCCGCCGTGAGGGCTGCTGTTGCGGCTCCCAGGAGCGGGGGGGGGGGGACACGCATCCGGGGGGCTGTGTCC
>NW_010412373.1:142968-157176 GCF_000710305.1 Buceros rhinoceros silvestris
GCGCCTGCTGCTGCCTGCCACAAATCCTTCCCACCGCTTTGCCTGTCGCCGCTGCTGCCTGGCCTGGGGGGAGCCGGCCCCAGCTGCGTACCTGCTATTTTGCCTGCAGTTTAACCCTCGCCACACCGCATCCCCAAACCTTGTATGTATTCGTTAACCCCTTGTGGTTGTTTATTGTTCATATAATATTTTTCTGTCGTTATTAAAACAGTTTTAGTTTCCAAAACTTAACTGAGGCCTTGCCCACTTGCTTCATCTTTTCCCTTTTATCTCTCTCCTAACACTTTTATCATATGTTAGTACCTTGTTGTTGTTTGTTCCTATAATACTGGGATGGGAAAGTAGAACAAAACCTGCAGATATCTTTTTGGAATGTGTGATGTTTTTAGTCTCAAATATTAGCCAGCTAACTCTGTCCTTGCTAGTGCTTGGTCAGAAGAAACAAGAACACAATTTCCCGCCTTTGGCAGGGCTTGAGTAGGGTTCTTATCGCTTGAAAGACTGCCCTGAGTAGGGTTCTTATCACTGGATAACCACTTCATTGTTTGGGGTAAGATAAGGAGGAAGGGGGGAGTCGTCTCTGTGTAACACATCCTGAACTGGCCTTGAGGCAGAGACACTGCCCGGCTGTCCCCGAACTGCGGGCGCCCCTGGGGATGGGGTGGAAGGGACAGCTGTGATGAAGAACCTTGCTTCCTCCCCAGCGACCGCCAAAGACCCCCGAAGAATAACACCGCGCCTGCGCAAGGGGAGGAGACCCAGTTTACATCAGAAGCGGGAGAGGGCTGCGCATAGGTAAAAGGGGATGAAGCAATCCTGTGAATATGTATGCCTTGTTGCTTTAAAAAAGAAGCGTTTACCCGGCCCGGGGTGCAAGCATCTTTGGGGTGTTTGACCCCGTGCTGCACCCAGCGCTGCAGAGCTGTCTATAGTAAAACATACCTGCTTCACAATCACTCTTGATTGCGGAGTTATTCCACGCATCAATATCGTTCTTGTTGTTATTGAGAGTTTTACTTTCCAAAACTCCGCTGAGGCCTCACTCACCTTTTATCTTTCCCTGCGATCGCTCTCCTAACCCTTTCCTCCTGGGAGGGAGAAGGGGCTGATTGGAGAGAGAGTTTGGCTCTGCCTCAGCCAGACCGGTGACCCTGGGTAGGAGGGGTGTCTAGGACGTCCAGAGGAGGATGTCATCCAGACAAAGAGCCTTCAGCCGGCTCTCCTCCAGGGGTAAGCTTCCCTTGTGCAAGAGGAGCACTGAAGGAGAAGCAGGGACGAGCACAGCCCCTGTGGGAGGGGAGAAAGAGTGGAGGAGTACGTAGCTGTGCAGGATGTCGTTGTGTATCAACCTCCTTTATTAGCCAGAAAATCTGCATCTGGGTGATGCAATTGAAGGACAAACTGTTCTATTTGTGGTTATTCTTGTAACATGACTCAGCTCTGGTGGTTTTTCTTCATAAGGTTACCTGGGGTCCTCCTGGTTGTACCTTTTTGTGCTAGGTGAGACGCAGGGCTCCTCGTTGTACATCTGTCCTATGAGAACTATTGTTTTCTGTAAATCATCCATGTTATGACCTTAGGTATTCTATATAGCGGTCATAAAGTGGAAAACTATAATCTAGTTCTTATCCAACTGTCTGCCTTATGGAAAATGAGTGTGTCTGCAATTGGGCATGAAGTATTTTAAATTGGCCATCCAACAGACTGCATCTGTTGTTCTCCTTATTGTTATTCATCGCACATCGCAGCTGCTGATGTTGTGTTTTCATTAATTTTTCTATTAACTTTTCCCCATCAGTGTGATTAAAGATTCATTAATCTGAAGCGGAGTAAAACAACCTGCCACCACCCCCCAAACCTGAGAGCGGAGCAAAACCTCCCTGCATATAACACTAGGCAAAAAAACGGATTCAGCCTTCTAAAAATGAGCTATCTCTGAAAACAGACGTGTTAGCAAAGGATTAGCTGTTCAAATGGCCAAGTCAAACAAGACATAATCAAGGCTAACTTTACACCTCCACCTCATTTCGCTTCTCCCATCACAACCTGTTGGCTGGGAGTTTAACTAAGTACCAATTATCTTTGTATTTAATTTGGCCATGTAATTGGCAGGCATTTCCAACTTGGCTAACTTTTTGATATGCTGAATATTTAATGCAGCTGAAGGATTTTTTTATTCCCTCTCATTATGCTCTTTGAAGAAACCTACCTGTGCTCTCCTGTCTCCTTTCTCTTTCTGGCTGCTACAAGCAATGTTGCCATTAAGTTTGAAAAGTACCATTTCTAGCAGCTTGTGAAGAACAGGAAAATGGTGGAAATAGAAGTTCAAATGTCTCTAGACATGGTGTGTTCACGTGCATTGAGCAACTGGAAATTTTAGGAGCACATTGGTAGCTTCATCGGTGTTATTTTGTGTTATAAAATAAACACAGGCAGAGCTGTGTCCTCAGTATCAGTTCTTACTCTGGAAAACCAATGTTACATCATCTGGTCTTACGTGCCTGATCTAATGGGGATGGATTAAACTGTGTGCCTTGGAAACCGGGTCACAGTCCACTTTGACAGCTGGGAAGAGCTAAAGAAACTGCTGTCCATAGAGGAGTTTGGGCACGGGTGCTGGAGACACTTGGCCCAAAGGCTGCTGGCAATGCTCTGCCTCTTTAACACTTCCACATTCGTGGAAGATCACATAAATTGACTGACTTCACCCTGTGAAGAACATGGGGTGTGGAGTGTCTTTCTGTTGGCTACCTGTGAAGTGCAATACTTCTTTCCATTCCCTTCTCCTAGGAAGCACGGCAGAAATGAGGCCTTACGCATAACACATCAGCCTGAAAAGACAGCGTGGTGGGGAGAAGGAAGCTTGTGGTTGGGCCGTAGCTGCACAAGAAAACCAAAAGAAGAAACAGCCTCAAGGAGTGTGTTCAAAGGGCAGTGAAGCTGTTGAAGGATCTAGAGCACAAGTCTGAGAAGCAGGTGAGGCACCTGGGGGGTGTTTAGCCTGGAGAAAAGGAGGCTCAGGGAAGACCTTCTCGCACTCTACAATGCCCTTCAGTCTCTGTATGGACTGCCCTTCCTGGGAACAGGGACCTCCTGCTCCTGTAGTTGTTGGAAACAACATTTTGGCAGACGAACATTGTGGTTCTAGACAAGAGTAAATTTAATTTACTGTAGGGCAAAACTGACAAAACTTAGGTCTACAGGCAGAAACAAGTGAGACAGTAGTAGACTTTATAGTCACATAGGTAACACATAGCTTCACCCATCTAAAAAGGTCTTGGCTGGTATCTCTGTCTGTTGCAAAACTTCAGTGTTGTTTTAGATACTGTTTTCAACAACCAGGTTTGGGGAGAAGCCTCTGCTGTTTTCTCCTAGGGAGGCATTCAGCTTTCAGAGTTTGTAATTCATAAAGACAATATTTAATTAAGGCATTGGGAGGAGGTAGGTGAGGGAGCTACTTGTTTCTTGCACTTTTTGTCCCCAGGTGTGAATATCATCTCTGCTTAATTTTTAAAGAGGAAAAATGTTGTCCTCTGCACATGGGCCATCTTCTGGTCAGGCAATAAATAAAACTCTCTAGTGGGTGTTCATGCAGCCTTAGGACTGGCTGGGCAGTAACTTGGCAGTAACCACTGTTTTATACAGGTAAACAAATGAGACCAGTGCATGCTCTGTTCCGCTCACACTAGATGCTACATATGATGATGGTGGTCCAACAGCTTTGAGGTGACAAGCTCTGCATGGGAACATTCTTTAGGGAGTGATTTTTAATGCAGCACTTCTGATGTTTCGGAGACAGAACTGCCTGGATATCAAATAAAACAAGCCATACAGAAAACCCTTGGCGCTAGTGAAAACTTCTGAGTCTTGGATACTTGAAAGGCTGTTAGAGCCAATAGCTTTAAACCGATGTTGACGGAGTTCATATTCTGTTCACTTTGTGTATTTTAAAAATGACACTCTTGAGGTCATATTAACATATACTGTAAGTGAAGGCCAGAGTTGCATTTTTATACATTCATTTTTCATTACAATGTTTTTGAGAAAAGCATGAGACGCATGTACTGGGAGCAGTCAACTGAAATTTATTCAGCCTACTTGAAACGGTTAAGCACAGCAGACTCGAAGGAAAGATAAATAGTTTTATCTGAATTTATACTGTGGAAGTGAAGGAGAAGAATTGTCTGGAAGCTTCTTAGTTTCATCATAATTGAGTATTGGAGGAAAGGCTATGTGGACTAGATCTGGCCAAGGGGAAATGCCAGGGAAGTTGATTTTTTTAATATATATATTGAAGGTTTTATTTGATTTGATGTCTGTGGGTACATTTGGCACACAAACTGCTGTTCTCTCCAGTTTAACAGAACATCACTTTCAAGTATTCTGCTTAAGACAGATTTGGAGAGATGAGATGCGAACAAAATTGTTTACAACTCTGAAGAAACATCTAACACTTAGATGATGAAAAGTGAAATCATATTTTAGAAGGAAATGCTGCAGTCTATAGAGATACTGGCTCCCCTGGAGACAAATCAGTAGGTGTTATCTGTATTGGCCTTTGGAAACGATGTCTTTTTAGTCTCTCTTGGTCTTTGAGGAAAATGCACTATCTGAAAATCACATGTCCAGCTGTGACCCTTTTAACAGGACTATTTGCCAGAAATGATGTGCTGTCTAAACACTGGCCAGACTTCTTTCAGTCTTCTGCTGCTCCTCCTCTGTGTAAATGCAAAGTGGTGCAAGATGCCTGCGTTGGAGTTGAATACACAGCCGTGCAGGAAGAGTCCCTGTGGTGCTGAGGGACATGGTTCAGTGGTGACCTGGCAGTGCTGGGGGAATGGTTGGACTCTGTCTTAAAGGTATCTTCCTACCAAAACGATTCTGTGATTTGTGGAGCAAAGAGGCAAGGAGGGCAACACAGTCTGTTGCAGGAGGCATGTCCTGTATGGTGAAACCTGCAAGTTCACACTGACTAGAAATGATCTTGTTTTCAAATTAGAGGGTTTGGAAGTCAGCATCCAGTCGCTGGTGTGCATAACTCTGCTTGGATTGATTGGTTTTCTGTGTGGTGCTGCAAGTGGAAGAAAAATGCTGGTACCTGACTTACTGCAGTGTTTTAACAGGTAGTGAAAGAGGACCTGGAAAATGTTGCGTCTTTCATGTCCATAAACTCACCTCCACTTCTCCATCCTTATCCACCCCCCTCTTAGGGTTTTAGCAGTCCAATACCTAAACAATTATCTAACCTGTAAGTGCAGCATAAATTATCTCTTTTACAGCTTATAAGGAGGAGCGCAAAAGGACTCATGAATTTCCAAAGATTGGTTTTGGGATTTCATCACTTGAAAGCAAATTGATGTAACAGTTTATGCAACTCATTAAGTGAACTGACCCCTGAAGGTTAATGTAGTGTTTTGGAAAGTGCCAGAGACTATGGCACAAGCAACACCTTACTGCCTCTGTGCAGGGAGGGCTGTGGGCTGGGATTCAGTGGAATTATTTTTTTCCTAATGCTTTATGAATAACAGAAGAGCTTGTGCTCCAAAATATACTCCTGGTGGTGTGGTAAGGAGCTTCTCTCCCCTGCTCTCCGAAGAACCATGGATTTGAAAGCTGAGGAGTGATATTCCTTACAGGGAAGTGCATCAATTAGTGAACACGGAATTAAAAACCATGCCACACGTGAAATAATAGCTATTAACTACCTGTGGTTAACTGGTCAATGGCAGCACACCATGAGCCATTCTCCTCCCAGCTGTATCAGTTTTACAGTGGCACAATTTTACTATCCACATAAACTTAACTGTATGAATAAGAGGAGTAGCAAGCCAGTGCCACTACTGGCATATGCCAGATGGTGGGTATTTCATGACATGCCCAACAAAATAACTTTCTATGTAGCAGATACTCCATTCAGCTTGCAGTTGTCTGGCTCATCTGACACGAGGTAACATCTGCCATTCACCTGGAAAGCCCCTTGTTGGTAGAGAAGAAGTAGTTACTCACATGTTCCTCTAGTGCTCCTATCCCTAAAAATACTTCTGGATCTTCCCTATTGCAGAAAGGTAAAGAAAGAGTTAACTGTTCAGATGCTGCTTAAAGTTGCTGCCTGGATTCGGTTTGTGGAGAGCAGGGAGTGGTGTGGGAGCAGAGAGGAGCAGCCGGGAGCAGGAAGGATGCAATATCTCCAGCTGTTTGAAGAATTCCTACCATCCAGCATAGAACTGAGGTCTGAAGATAGGCTTTAAAGTGCACTTCACGTTGATCTCTGTTTCACTGAGGCTGCTGTTCAATGCTGACAACAAGCTGTTCTGTAGTAGCTCTTGTGATTTTACCAGACAGCACCCTTAGGACTGTATAAACGGCAGCAACAGGACAAAAAATATTGAGAGCATCATTATTCTCTAAGAGTTTCTGTTGTTGTTACAGAATTTAGAGTCAGGAGCCCTGAGACTCATAAAAATGTCTTTGATTATTAGTTCTTATGATTTCATCTTTTTTTTTGCTATGTTGGAAATGAGCAGGGATCCTGAATGAAACGTGTTTTAAGATGCTGGTTTTTCCTGGAGTTTATGGAGCACATGCTACAACGTGATGAATTGGTGTAATATGTTTATCCTGAGGGTTCACTTATATCACACATACATAAATAAAATTAGAGGTAGTTTAGAACCAAATCTAATTCCTAGACAAAATCTTACAGGACTCAAAAGGAAAAATGTTGAAAGACGTTTTGTTTTTTTCCCTCAAAACAACAGAGAAAACATGGCACTGTTTCTTTTTTTTCTCCTAGATTTAGAAATACACCAACAGTCTCTTCCATGCAAAATGCAAATGTAGAAAGTACTTGGTAATGAATCTACCAGTTTACATTTCGAAATGTCACAGCTCTGGTTTAAGCCAGCCTGTGATGATGATGTACTTATTGGCCAATATTGCTGATAGCATCAGCATAGCTGGCTGGCGAATTTTATTTTCTGCTTGCAGGGGATTTGGGAAAGGCTTTTAATGCTGAGCAAGCCATGAAATCTGTTCCCGAAGGCAGAAAGCTATTTTATTAATGACATGGAGATGGAGCAGCTTCTAAGGAGAGAAGGAGCTGCCCTGTGTGACCTGAGCACCTCACACTGTCCATGACACCTCACAGTACCAGATGACAGGTGGGCTCTGACTAAACATTCAGTGAGTACAGCGTGCGTTGTGACTGGGCTGCAGCTTTGTTACATGCACTCCTGGTCACCAGGAAATGTGAGGGAATTCACTATCGCCCAACTTACAACTCAGAGTTTCTAGTTGAGCTGTATTATCTTGCTTCTCCTCTGGGCTCATAGCACTAAAGTAGCTCATCGGATCCTGCTACAAAATGGGTTTTTCACTTTAGAATTATCCAGGCTCTTGTTAATGTGAAACGTGGAAAATGTCTGAGATTTTCCTGTCCTTCTCTGAGAGCAGCCTGTTATCCGACTGTGCTTTTACAGGTTTGTTGGTGTCGTACTTAGGGATGTAGCTAAATAATTACACAAACTCTTCCCAAGGCAGAAGAACAGACTTACCAGGTCTGACAGATGCTCTTAGGCTCTTTCTCCACAAAGAGGTTTGGGCAGGCAGATCTTTTGCTGCCTGTTATTTCATGTCAAATGAGGCTCTGTGTGTGCTGCTGTCCCTGCCATGGGCCCTTCCACAAAAAGGGTCCCAGAGCTAGAGCAACAGGCATGCTGCTGTATTCCAGTCGTGTGGACTGCCAGCTCATCTGTGTCACGTGAACTAGGGTCTGGACTGACGGTATGAAGATGCCATTTCTTGGTTAAATCCAACCTGGTACTTCATTAGTCTGAATCTCCTCTTGCATGTTAACTTCTTCAGAAAAATAGTTGGCCTCTCTGCGTATTTATTTCCAGCCCTGTATCTTGCCAGTTTTTCAGGCTTTGTCATTCAAATCCTGTCTGTAACTGGAGAAAGTCCTGAAGACGAATCTCATTAGGGTCTGCTTATGCAGTGGAGAGGAGTTCAGAGATTCTTGCCCATGTACCAGCAGGGATGGATTTGAAAGGAAAACTGGTATAAGTATGTCCCTAACAGGCAGAGGGAATGGGTGGGTAAGGTATCACAGAGGCTGTGCAGGCGTTGCCTTTTATGATGAGGTGTGAACTGAAGGTCAAGGCAATATTTCTGCAGGAGTTCATTAAAGTAAGATGAAGCTTCTTGAAGAAATTCTTCTAGCTAAGAAGGGTCAGCTGATAGGGGTGTGATGGAGTGGATATACTTGGTTTTATGGGTTTGAGAGGAGAAACTACCCATCAGGAATTTTTCAGAAAAGAGAAACTAGAATGAGAGTGAGCCAGACACTACAGGTTTGTTCCTGGTGAAAGTCTGAAGGGTGTTAAGAAAATGGCTGTTAAGCCCTGGGGATGCAAAGCAATCCTTCTGAACAGACCTAAACGTAGCAAATATTTCGGGAAATTGTGATGTAGGGTCTCAGATAATTGTCCCACTTGGCTCAGGGTAACAAGGTGGCTGCTGCGGAGAGATGTTGAACGGCTGCACTCTTGACTCGGTGCCATTAAGCCGTAGTGTGAGAACTAGGTCATGCCGTCAATGAGGGGACAGGGTTAGATGCTGCAAGTGGTGGTGCCAGTTGGGCTTCAGAGTCAGCGTGGAGAAGTGCTGTGGTGACGCTTCTGCCTGGAAACCCTAGGAAGAATGTGATGTGCTAGACCAGAGGAAATACAGCTGAGGCAGCTCCCTTCCTTGCAGGGGATTTTGTATGACTGGCAGTGCTTGGTGAGCGTGATTGATGTCTGTAAGCCCTCACTGAAAAGCCACTCGCATATGGTGACAGAAGGTTTTGTGCAGGCTTTCACTGCCACCTTTGAGTGCCCATCTCTTGCTTCACCTTGTGGAAAGGTGGCCCAGCATACTCCAGGTGTTTGCTCATGCATTTTAGGTGCTGTGCTGCACTGCAGCCTTGGTGGGTGGGAATTGGACTCTGCTTGGGTGCCAAAAAAATTAAGTGGTTCTGCATGCAAATCCTTTCCTTGCAGCTTATCAAAAGTGTAGTGAAGCATTCCTAAACTGGAAGCTGCAGCTTCCCATTTGAAGAGAAGCTGAATGAGAGTTGAGTTCTCTGAAAGCTTCTTCCTTCCCTTGGGTTTTTCAAGATACTTTTTTTTGGCCTTCAAGCCATAAAGGAGCATGTTGACAGGGTGCATTACCTGTGTCCATTCCCTTTTTATCATTAGGAAGATGCCAGATGAGAGATCTGATCAGGAACTCTCCTTTGTCGTGTTATCAACACTTCTGCTTTGCTTTGGCTATCATTACAGCATTGGGATTTCCCAATGCACTCCAGAAAAAATGAGCAGCCTGCTGCAAGCTGGGGAAGCTGGGTTGCTTCCCTCAATACTGACCACAAGCTATCCTTGTAACCCTTTACTCAGAAGAAATCCTGGAGCAGTCTGGTTACTTCATTGTTCTGCTGTGAAATAAAAGATAGGTAACCATTATTTGTTTAAAGGGGCAACATCCTTCACACGCTTCTTGTTTGCTTTTCAAAGACTGGGTCTCGTGTCTTCACCCTGGTACATGAAGAGAGTAACTGTAGCTGAGCAAGTTGCTTACACGGGGAAAAAGCGCTGCCTCTTTCTTGACTGTAATTGTCTGCAAAATGTCACTTCCAGTTTTACACCAGCTGAAACTTTGGTGGTTTTGGTCTTGCAGTTATTCCCAGGGAGGGAATCCTTGTTCCCACACATTTGTCTTGATTGATAGTGGGAGAGCTTGTCTTGTGGTGTTTCTGGTGAGCAAATGAGGGTAGAAATGCAATCATCAGGAAACAGGACCCAATGCCTTCCCTTCCAGGCCTTTTGATGTGTTTCTTTCCTCCCTATGTCAGGATTCCTACACTTGACACTGGTTTGTGGAGGTTTTTTAACCTGGTAACTGATTTAGTTACATTACAATCAAATAATCACCAGGAGAATCTGCAGAGTGTACTTGAGCGGAAACAGTATTTAATACGTCAGCTTTTATTAAGTGAGACTGGTTCTGGAGTTAAACACTTGAGTAAAGCGTTCCATGTCAGACTGAGGCCAGTGCGCTTTCACAGAAAACATGCTAGTGCCTCCATGAATGGGTGTAAAAGGTTAAAGCAAATGTTAAAAGGTTGGAATAGCCCCATGCTGCTAAAGAGGAGAAAAATTCACCTTGGGAGGTGCGGAGGACTTTTTACATCAAGTCTACTTGGACACCCGTAATGTAAAACTTGTGGCGTGTGTGGGCTGGGTGCTGGCTCTGTGCATAGGCTGGAATTTAAGGAACAATGTGAAATTCTCACCAAGAGCAATGCCCAAGGAGGCATATAAAACATGTAGGGGTGAGCAATGCCAGCGTTTTTGAAAAGAAAAGATTTAATGAGATAACATCCAACAAAACTAACAAAGTCATAGTTCAGCCAAATTAGGGTCCAGCTCTGAGTCAACATGTGGAGTCTGTCTCCACTTGTGAGTATCTAGGGAGACTAGGCAGCCAGAATACTTGGGTTTTTTCTTCCTGCCCCACACTGGGAAGAGTCACAAGGTGGCAAAACTGGGATTACCCCGTCAATGAAAACTGAAGGGTATTGCCACAGTGGAGCACACTGAAAACAAAAGACTTTTAATGTCCAGACACAGCTATGGAATCAAACTAACATTTCTTCTCTGGCAGGCTCCCTGCTTGTTGGATTTCTGCATCTGCATGGAAGCACACTGAGTTTCAGACATGGCTTCATGCAGCCTTCATAGGCAAAGGGGCTCCTTTACTCTGCTGCCTGCTGTTGCATCTGCTGTGGATGAACACCAACAAACAAAAGGCACATCTACAGTCGCCTAAGGGTGGGGAGCTTTGGATGGTCAGGCCTAAAAGGACCAAACAGTCTGACTCTTGAAGCCACTGGATCATACTTTGTCAGAGCAAAGCTTCCTTCTAATTCTCACAGGAACAGTGGAGTGTTACATTCTTAAAATACGGAAGGAAAGACTAAACCACCAAAGTTCTGTACCATCGCTTTTGAGTTCATAGATAGTCAAGATGAGGAAGTCTTTAATCGCTTTTTTCCTCCTCTCTTTGAAGAGAGCCAAGGTTCAGCATTGCACCTTTTGTTAAAACCAGGAATGGTGATCATTGCGATCTCCTTGACTAAGAAGCCAGGCTCCTGTTTCTGGGGTGGGTGGTAGGATCTGGTGTTTCTGTGTACAGTAATCAATGCTGAACTGGTGTTCTTTGCAGCATTCCTTCTGGGAATCCCATGGCTGCTACAGCAACTCCAGCTATCAAACCAGTCTCTTAGGTAATCAGCCTCTCCCTTATGTCATGTGCTAGGTTTCTTTTTAATTAGAGGGAAAAAAAGCTGTTTCTTACAAGTAAAAGGCTTCTGTCATTAGTCCTGTGTGTCTGTCTGGGCATTTGGTCCCAGATTAATTTAGAAGCTGAAGCAGAAGCAGTCTCATGAGTGAATTGAGGTTTTTCCCCTGTCATCGTGAAAGATCAGCACTGCTCCAAAACACTTTCAGGAGGGTCTCACTTTGAGATGGCCTTTAATACCAGTGATTTCTAATGGGATGCTGAAAGATGACAGCAAGAACGTGTGCAATGAGTTCCCAAAGTCTAATGACAGTCTAACATTTATCTTTTGTGTTGCTAATCTCTGCTGCTGCCAGGAGATTAGTTTTCAACGTGTTGAAATAAAAGCACATTCACCCTTTCAGGTCTCAACATTGCAATTGGAGCATAGGTTCTGCTTGCTCTTTTCCCTCTCAGGGTCCCTTAAGCTGAACCTTGCTATGTGTTTTTTGCTTTCTGTGCTGTTTTTCTGCCACCTTTTATTCCCCTGTTCTCTCCTTCACGTGGCATATTGGTATGGATCCATCTCAGCTTGCTATCTCCCAGTTTCTGGCCTGTTTTGATGTTGCTTGTTTATACCTGCCCCTGTTTCTCTATGGTCTTACCTTTCTGTGGCAAAAGCTACCCAACCCCTGGTTCTTGTCCTATGCAGACACTGCCTAAGCAGCATTATGCCTGTCTGGCATAAGATTGGCTCCACAGCCATATGTTATGTCATGATTAAAATGACGGAACTACTTAGCTGAGGGGACTAACACCAATGTGCTTTGCATGCAGCTCAGATTCGTCATTTAGATTTTTCCTGCAATGTTATCTTCAGATGTTTGGTTTCACTTGTGTTGCTTGGCATAGATTAATGATGCTGCAGCTCTGCGTAATTTTATTACCTCCTACGATGTGTTGGTGCTAATGAATTATGTTATTTCTGCACCGTTATGTGTTACCATCCTTCAGTACAATGCAACACAAAGTTTTGGTACTTGAAAGGTGTCCTGCCACTTCTTACAACTTGAATTGTCTTTTTCCCTGATCATCTGATGGTACATTTTTAAGTCACTGAGAGACTGTCTAGGAACTTGTTCTTTTGGAGAAAATACAGATCATGAAATATTTAAGACGCTGTCCAGACTTCCTCAATGTATTTCCATCAACTCGGTGATGAAGAAATCTAGATCATCTAGGTATTTAGAAACCTGAGAATTAACCAAGTTCTTTGACCTCAAGTGTGACCTTGTTTTTCAGTTTAGATGTCCTGTACTTTCGCTTGCCGTTGATTGTGGAAAACACACTAACAGCTTTTTGCTTTTCTGGTAAACTGGAACTTAAGTTAAACATGAGTTATCTCACACCTTTTGATATGTATGACCCCTCTTCTACTGTGAACCAGGTTCTGTTCCTGGTCTGTATTTATAATGAAAGGGCTTTATTCTGCAAGTACATTGGTGTGAAGAAATGGAATTAATGCATGGTCATATAAAAACACTTTACCTCTGCGGTCATACTGGTCTGTAACAAAAACTATCTGTTATTTTTACTGGGGGTGGGGAGAAGAGTAAATAAATCACGCTGCCGCTGTGATAACTGTCTTGATTAGTTCATTTGTTGCTTAGTGTCCTTCAGAACTATATCATTTGAGCAATATTGCTAGTGAGAAATCGATGTGCTCAGACAATTACCAAAATAGGGCAGTCGCCTAAGATTTGCTGTGGTGTTAGTCACAAATAGAATGAAACACTACGTGTAAAGACAATAAAACACTGCTGTGAAGAGCCTGGCTAATGATATACCCCTGCAGTTTTGGCTGATAACGCTGCCTCAATAGGTATTAGACTTCAGAATGATTAAAGTGATTTGGGCAAGTCAACAATTTGCTAGGTTTTAAGGTCATGTGGGTTGGTATGAATTTTAGGTAAGATCACATGGAGTATCAGCCAATGTAGGAGGGATTTCCTTAGGTGGGTGTAAATGATCTCGTTCAACTTGACACAATATTTATTTTAAAAGATGAACCAGGTCAATCACTAGCTCAGCTGTCAGGCTTCCATAAGTGCATCTCTACCTGTGATCCTAGGCTGTGTACTAGTAATCAGGTTTGGTTTTTGGGACAGGTGATTTCTTATACTAGATGTTTGCAGTATAACTTGAGGTGGTAGGTTTCTTTCCACGAGCAAAGCAAATATGGTTAGTGTTATGTACTGGGGCAGGAATCTGGGAGGTAAGTTGTGACCTGCCTCTTAGCTGCCTGTTCCCTCTTAGCTGGGGTCTGCAAGGGGCTTTTTCTTCAGAACTTGGTATTTCCCTTCAAATTTGCAGTTTATCAAGATGCATGTCCTATTTCCAGATGCTTTCTAATGCAGCTGAGCTTGCAGGAGTGGTGTGTGAACGTGCTATCTCTACCGGACTCCTTATCTCTGAGGAAGTATCAAGCAGCTTCACCCAAACTCCTGTAGTTCTTGAACACCATGAGTTTTTTTTAAAAGCTGATGTAGTCCTGAGTACAGAGCTGGAAACAAAGTTATGAAGGCAATTTTAAAAAGCAAACATATTCTTAATATTCTATGACATCTGAATATTCCATGTCAATAGTTTGCAGTAGTTATGCATAGCTGTGCCAGCATCCTAACTTCCTCACTTGGGATCTTGAAGAAATAATGAACCTGTTAAGCCAGACTTCTTAGTTCTTTTAGCCACCATCTGCCTGACACTTCCCAGAAGCTGGCCCTAAACCAGCTGGATTTCTGTCACCCCTGGCTATTCAGAGCAGCAGCCTTCTGAACTCAGACTTCTTTTTCAAGGCAGGTCACTTTCTCCTTCCTCTGACTTGTTTAT
>NW_010412373.1:157306-158514 GCF_000710305.1 Buceros rhinoceros silvestris
TCATCCAACAAAGTACAGTTTTATTGACTTTGTAAACTGATTATGATGGTTTTTCTTTTCTTCTTTTTCCTGGGAGTAGGATTTTCTTGTTTTCTTGCCCTGGTGCCAGTTGGTTTGATTCTGGATATATTACAGGATTTTTTAAAAAAATGATTGTAGGTTTTAAATGGTTGGTGAAGGTTTTCAACAGGATTATAATGACCTCAGAAAATGAGCTGATGCATCTGGAATACACACTGCACAGTGTAGATGTTTGGTTTTGAACACATTACTCCCTTTGTGGTATGTCTTCCCATCGTCTAGATAGACTTAACCTGGTTTTCGATGAGAATCACTCTGCTTCCGGAGAAACCCTTGAAAGGTTGAAGGAGCTGCAAGGTGAAATGAATGGTTTTAGTTGTTCTAGAGCAACAGAAACCTGGTGCTTTATGCCCAAGCTGTACATCAGTGCAGTGATTAAAACACCACCTGACAAGGTGGTACTCCTCCGACCATTTGATCATATCTACTTCTCCTAGCTGCACCTCTCCTGGTTTTCAGGAGAGGAAGTTGCACTGGCTTTGCACAGCAGCGTGAGTCTTTAAAATGTACATTGCATCCCATGTAGCCTGCTCTGAAATGGAGGAGGACGAAGATTGAGGAGGTAGAGACATAAACACACTATCCCCTTGGCCTTTTGTGTGCTTCTGTAATCTGTGATGATCACAATATATTACAGCAATCTCTAAATCTGAAAACCCTTCATGTTAAAGTGGGGGTTATGTTCACAGCTTGAAGCTCATGGGGTTTTTAAACTCTCTGAAAGCATCAAGCAAAGTGTACACTGAACAAATTTAGTGACCTTCAAATGTTGTACTGGAAATAGTTATTACATAGTTTAATCCTAAATGCAAGATTAACTGCAGTGAATTATTTAGTGTCAGGACTACATAAATCAACAGAATACTGCAGCATTTAAATAACTTCACTTGGTTGTGCTCTTGTTTTGTTCTTCTCCAAGGCAGACTCTGCTTTGGTACATTTCCATTCTCTGAAAATGTACCCAAATGCGCATGGAGTTGCAAACAGTAGTTACCTTACTCCCAGTGTCTGAAGTTCCAGTGTGATTCCTCTCTGCCAGGAAAGTTTTCTGACAGGGTGGTTTCTCTGCTCCTTTCTGAGCACTGTCTGTTCAGCTTCAGCAGGGCAAAGAAAGACATTTTAAATCT
>NW_010412373.1:158577-166966 GCF_000710305.1 Buceros rhinoceros silvestris
AGCAATACAAGGATTGATGAAAGCAGCAAGGTGGCTTAACAGCATTTCCCCTGTGTAAGTAATTAAGAGAACTTCCAGGGTGTCTATCAGAAATAGCTTCCTCTTGGAAAGAGATGTGGATATCGAATAGAGAGGTGGTTAAAATAATGGGTCAAACACGTTATAAAAATCTGGCTTTAAAAGCCCTGCCTGTGATAATGCTGCAGTGATCTGGCCAGATGGATTCTCGAGGTAGCTTTAGAGGGTTAGACATTGCTAGCCTTTATTTAAAAGGTTTTGTACTCCTTTCCCAGTTGTACCTGTTTCTGTGTATACAGGATTTCCTTATTTTCCTCTTTTCCCTTGTAGGCATCCTCTTCCTTCAGCATCTTTCCTTCTGTATGTTTTCACCTCGGTGTACACATACACATTTATAGTCAGCAACTTCCAGTGTGCTTCCTAGGTTTCAATGATTTTTGAGATGGTCTTTGTTTTCAGGAGTATGAAGAAATTTGAGTACCTCAAGTACTGGGAGCTTTATGAAGACTGGTTTTTTTGTGTTTTCTCTTTTTAGAGATAGTAGTATCAAGTCATTCCATGTGGCTTTAATGGACACTGAGGATGAGTGTAAAGATGCTGCCAAAGCACTTACATAACAGGTTTAATGGCCACCTGTGAAAACCTCCACACTTAAATCTGCTTCTTGATTAAAAACTTGAGACCAGACCACAAATCTTTTGTGCATCCTTCATCTTCAGGCACCCGTTGCAGTGTCTGGAGACGTCTTGTGTCAAGCACCTCTGGCATCCCCAGTATGTTCAACCCTGTGTTGGTCAGGTGACAAGTCATCAGCAAGCTCACAGGGCTCTTTCTCCTCCTTTTTTTTTCCCCTTCACTCTGCCAGTCAGAGTTTTGCCCATTTTTAAACACACTTTCCCTGAGGAACTACCGTCTTGGCTGTGGGGCTCAGCTGTGCCCTGTGGTGGGGGCAATTGGAACTGACTGTGTCCAGCATGGGGCAGACCCAGCCTGCCCCCAGAGTGCCCTGCAGCCCCCAGTGCCGGTGTATCACCACCAGCATCCAACACAGGACTCTAAAAAGGTTTAAATCTAAGTGTGGAATCTACAACTGTGCACTGATCTCTGTAACCATTTCTTTGTGCTGGTGCACTGCCCTGTGCCAGCTGCAACCTGTGTAACACCATGAGACTAAAAATAATCAGCCAGATGTGTGTTTCCAGGTGAGGTGTCTGAAACTGTCTCTCCCTTGTCCTCTTCCTTGTTCCTTGTTTCTTTCGTCTTCTCCCTGCTCTGGCAAGTGCTGCTGAATGGCAAGGACTCAACTGGCTGGATTTAGGTAAAATACCTGCACCACCTCTTTTTTTTGAGGGGTGATTTTAAGTGACCTGCCTCGCAAGTTTCTCTGCCTTCCTCACTTTAATAAATCATGGTTGTGATAGTGGCTGTAGGTTATTAAAAAAATTGTCTGTTTGGGAGCGTTGATTGCTATTTTCAATTTCGATACAGGTTGCTCAAAGCATATAAAAGAGTTCTTATAGCATGTAGCGTAGAAAAATCAACATAAATACAGCTTCTGGCATACTCAGTATTAAGGCAATTTAGTTTTTGCAGTTTCCAAGCACATATAAAATTCCATAGTTAACATTAAACTGAAAAGGTTTAAAATATAGATGAAAAGAAGCCAGGCTAATAATGTAAATCAAATGGGGCCCAAAGTTCATTTGACCTGGTAGACACAGATGTGTCTACCAGCAAGGCTGGTCTGGGCAGATGAGCTGCCTGCTCCCCACCAGGAGCTCAGGAAAGGACTGGCCTGAACAGCCCCTGACTAGTGTGACTGCCTTGCTGGGTCTTGTGCTGTGACATGGCTGGGATTGGGGCTCGTCAGCTGAAACAGCTCCACAGAACTGCTGCTCTTCCTCTGGGCTGAGCAGTCTGCTTGGCAGGTGAACTGAGTATCATTAATATATTTTGTCATCACTGTTATGATAGAGAGTTGTAGAGTAAATTGATGCTTGGCCTGGGAAGTTCTCACGACAGTTTTGCAAGGTTGACTTAGGCCTGTAGCTGCAGTGGAAGAAGCAGCGCTGGAAATGAGCTGCCCTTTCTCTACGAAACTTCTCTTCTGCTGGGTTGTCCCATTCTCTCTGCCAGCAGGTCCTTGTTGTCCCTGTAACATAGCTTTGACAGCTGAATCCTTGACCACAGAATGCCTCCCAAAACCAGCTGTGCCAGCAAAGGCATGAGAGACATGGTCATTTGGTACAAAAGACAAGTGTAAAATAGCTGCAATAACATCTGCTGCTTCAATAGAGCGAATCCTTGTTCCTTAGAGACATAGTAAATCCTCAGCCAATACAAAGTATTACAGTTTAGTAATCGTGATGTAGTTGTGGTGTTGCAGCAGAGGTCCATAGCTTGACTCCAGCTGTGAGATGTAATACGTTAGTGAAACCTCAGGAGATCCTGTCCTCCTACTTCAGGAATATAAAACCCAAGAGTGGTCTTAGATGGACCTAATCAGACTGCAATGCCTTGACTCCCCTCAGCATTACATGGTATCAAGAATACGCACACGGGCAGTAGGGCAATGCAGGATTAGCGTTGGCTGCGCCATGTCTGTAAAGCAATAATCGGCTGCCTGCTGGCCGTGAAGGAGGACGTAGTTTCCTTGTGTTTTCTGCAGCCATGTTGTTGTGTTAACCTTGCTGCTGGGACTGCGGGTGGGAAAGCACAGAGACCCCCCCATGAAGGGGACTGTACCTCACACCAGCTCCTCTCCTTCTTCCCAGCTGTGAACATAAGAGGTCAGCTCAGATTCAGGGCTGTCGTGGATTGGGGTAGATATGGAAGTTTGGAGAAGTGCTGTGCACAGCACTGAGAACAGTGGTGGATTCATGGGCTGACTTCTCCAAAACCAGTATCGCCGACCTCGTTGCCTTGTACATAGCTGCAGGAATAAATCACTGGAGGTGGACCTTGTGTTACAGCCCTTGTCCAAGCAGCAGGATTTGGTTAAATTGATTACCTGGGCACATCTCTCACTGATGCCTTTCTGAGGTGCACGTGGAGGCCCCTGCAGTTGAATTTTGCTCTGTGCAGAACTATATACATTGAAAGGTGAGTGGGCAGATGCTACCTGGTATAAATTGATGAGGCTTCATTAACTTCAGTGAGACCATGCTGATTTAGAGCTGCAAAGGCGCTGGTGTTCTGAAGCAGTCAAATTTATAAATGACTGCATAATCTACTAGAAAGTCAAGTCAGGCCAACCTCTGTGCTATGACATTTCCTCTGAAACTCGCTTTAATAAGGTAATATTTTCTTCCAGTTCCATAAATGCAAATCAGCTGAACTGCACTTCACATACTTTCTCGTTTAATTAGAAACTCTTAGTTCAACTCTACTGCAGCTGCAGGTGAAAGTGAATTATTCTAACAATTTTTCATTTTAATTATCTTGATTAGCGTTTCCTTCTCTGCAATTTTATTATATCTCGTTTCAGGAATGTCCTTTAATTTAAGACAATAAATAAACTTTTATTTAGCAAGCCAGGGAAACTAGAGGATATGATGCAAGGAAGATTCAACTCATTAAGCATTAATGTTACTAATATTCTTGCACTAATTATTCATTAAGTTGATTGTCTTAGCTGAAAAGTAGGCTTGGCTTCTCTTGTGGATCATCACATTTTATTTGCATATGCCACAAAAAAGGATAGAAATAGCAAAGCTTACCAAAGTTAATGCTGAAATACTTCAGAGGACATGGCGCACTCGCTCCCCACTACATGTATTTCAGGGCTCCCATTTGGTTTTTAGCTGGAAAATTCCAGATATCTTTTCATCACACTTTTAGAGGAAGTGATGTCTATTCCTTCATAGTTTCTTTGTTTCTGATGTTAAAAAGGGCATCTACAAAGGGAGGGAAAAGTCACCAAAGAAATACATGCAATCTCTCCTTTGCAGCCTATTGAAAATCCTGTCATGAACAGATTTTCTGGTATCTTCAAAAACCATCCGTGCACTGTTTGTAACACCTCCTCTTGGTGGCTACAGCACCTGGAGATGCCT
This sequence comes from Buceros rhinoceros silvestris, assembly GCF_000710305.1. NCBI lineage: Eukaryota > Metazoa > Chordata > Aves > Bucerotiformes > Bucerotidae > Buceros > Buceros rhinoceros. Next base: position 162,651 of record NW_010412373.1, read on the forward strand.
GTGTTTGACAGGTACTTTCCCTGCTTGGCTTCAAAGCTCTCCGTGGGTCAGCAGAACCAAATTGTCTTTCTCTTGGGAAGAGAATGATTCTTAGCCTGGGGCGCATTAAGAGTGTGGCCAGCAGGTCCAGGGAGTTTCTCCTTCTCCTCCACTCTGCCCTGGTGAGGCTGCTTCTAGACTAGTGTGTTCAGTGCTGGCCTCCCCAGTGTGAGCGACAAGAAAGTGCGGTGAAGGGCTACGAAGGTGTTGAGGGGACTGGAGCATCTGGAACATAAGCAAAAGCCTTCTTTGCTGTGAGGGTGATGCAGCCCTGCCACGGGCTGCCCAGGGAGGCTGTGCAGTCTCCTGCTCTGGAGAGATTCCAAATCCCCCTGGACGTGACCCTGGGCAACCTGGTCTGGGTGAAACCCCTCTAGCAGGGGCACGGACTAGATGATCTCCACTCCAGAGGTTCCTTCCTGCCCCCACCAGCCTGGGAACTCTGTGGTACCACCAAAATTCTGATGAAGGGCAGCACTGATGCCCTGAGTGAAGAGCAGGAAATGACTCAGAAGATGTGAATTCACCCCTGCACCTTGGGCATCTCCTTCTCCCTCCATAAAACAAGTCCCATCACCAGAGGCTCTATGAGTGACAGCTGAGGCAGCGCGAGAGCCTTGGCCTGGGCCAGCACTGCGGTACAAGGGGCTTGGTGACAGCCTGGGTGTCAAAGGTGCTTTGTCAAACGCAGCTCCGCTCTTTTACACACCAATCCCAGGCAAATTCATCCTCTTCAGGAACAAAGAGCATCAGGAATCCTAATTCAGATTTCTAATTCCTGCATTAGATGATAATTCGATTTCAGCAAATGACTCTTGCCTGGCGACGTAGCTGCGTTTACAATTATTTATGGCCCAGCTCAAGGTGAAGGGAAGGAGCAGCCTCCCGGAGATCCCGTTTAAGCCCTTATTTTTCAGCAGGTGCTCCTAAAGATTAATTGCTTTCTATTTCTCCAATAGCGGCAGGATGACAATTGCCGTTTGATACAAACTATTAACGCGGCCATCAGCTTGAAGTAGCACATCGCTGCGTATAATTTAATACATTTCCTCTCTCCTGCTTGTTCTATAAAGCAGTACCTGACAACTACTGGAGAGAGTCCAGCAGAGGCTACGGAGATGAGGGGACCGGAGCATCCCTCTGCTCTACCTGTGCGGGGAGACCCTCTTGCGTGGTTGCTGTGGGCTTAGTTCTGTGTTGAGGCACCTCAGCCTGCGATTAACTTCTTACTGCCTGGAAAGAAAACTTCAGCTCCAGACATGCTCTTGCTTTTGGGAGTTCTGTATCTGACAGGTTGGATCTGTCCAGCTATAAATATTAACAGCTGCCAAATATCAGGTTTAGAGCTGTGCTGCGGTGCTGGCCAAGGCAGCAATTACTTGGATTTTAGCTCCTGCTAGACGCTGGCTGTGGCAGCATTAGCTTTAGTGGAGATTACTTAGAGGCTCAGTAGCTTAAAAGCAGAAATCACTTACATTCATATTGGATATTATTACAGATTCAGGGGAGTTGGCCATAAAAACACTTAGCTTCCTGTAACAAAAGGACTCCTAGCCAAGCAAGTAAAATGTTAATGAGACAGCAAGCACTCATTTTCATGTCTGTAGCCTTTCCCTCCAAGGTTTTGCTGCTTCATACTGAGGTTCATTAGAGTGGAAATGGTCGACTTTAAAAAAGAAACACCAGCTAAATTGCTAGGGTGTAGAATTTCCTTTCAGATCATAATTATAGGTGATCAACGGAGTGTGTAATTAGTAAGTTGGGTGAAGGATATTTCCAGAACAATCAGCAGCAATTTCCTCCCTGCTGTTCCTTTCTCTGCTCTGAGGACCTTTTGTCTGCTTTGGGAGGTGTGGCTTTTTTAACCCTGGAAAACACAAATAGAAAAACTTATGTCAAATAAGAGTGACACAATAAATAACAATAAAAGCCTGTAACAGAATATTTTGTCTTCATGATGGGCCGTACTGATTTTCACTGTTTCCAACACTCGAGCACAAATAGTTATCCAGAGAAAAAAAACAGGCTTGTTTCTGGCCTCCCTTGACAAACCTGTGAGACTCTTACTGGAATTGGGATTTGCAGTTGCACAGCAAAAATGTGAGGAGCTGTCATTGTCTTCAAATATCATAGGACTGCCTGGCCTGAGTCTTGGTGCTGTGAATAATTCATGGAATAATTAAATGAATCTGTCCAGCATGGCTAAAAATAGCTGGGTAAACTGAGTGCTTTTGACCTTAAGAAACAAAATCTGTCTCAAACTTAAAATAAATAACTGAAAAGCCATAGAAAAATCCTGTGGAAGCGAAGATGTCAGTCTGCAGAGATATGTTTGGTATTGTCTACTGGAATGAAACATGGCTCATCTTTTCTCTCTTAAAGAGACTGTCATCTATCTTCTGCAGGCAGCTGTTTGATGAGAAGAGTGAACATTTCTCATAATTTGCATGGGTCGAGGTTTTTGGTCATCTCTCCCTGTCCCCATGTTAACAGGCACACTGGCAGGGCATGGCCTCTCTGTGCCCCTATCTCCTCCTCCATGGCTGATCCTCAGGAGATGAGCGCTGCAGGAATGACGTTGTGGGAAGATCGGGGTGGCATCCAGTGCAAAGACCTCAGCCACAGCCTGAGCCATTCCCACGTATGATAACACGGAGCACAAGGCCCTCGGTGCTGCTGTCTGTGGTCAGATGGGCTTGTTCGTCACGGATTTGTCTTGTCCTACAGCCCGTCTGGGCAGTCCCATCGTATGTGACAAGGCCACAAATCAGTTTGGCATTGTGGTAATAATAATAATAGCCCTTCCTTTAGGTGAGCTCTTAGCCTTTCCACACGGGGGCTTCACTAGGTGGCCTCTCCTGGCTTCTGTAGTATGAGGTTATCTTCCTTTACACCAAGGGCTGAGCCTGTGCTTGGGTGTTGTGTTCAGTCAGTCTCAGTCTGCTGCTCAGAACACACCCTGAGCTGCTACTGAGAGTTGCTAGAGTCCCACAACGAGCTCTCGCAACTCCTGTGGTTTGTGGAAGCTCAGTACTGTGGTCCTATCTAACTTGGCCTGGGTAGTGTGCAGAAACAGCTTGAAAAAAACTGCCCTGGACTGTTCTCCAGAACTAAACAGTGCAACACCTTCAAATTGCTGGTGTTGAACTCTGTTTAGAGGGGGAAATCTCAACCTTAATTATCAGGTTGTTAATGTCCTCTAGATAAAAATATTTTTAAGGGAATGTATTCTTATATTTAAAATGTGAACACAATTCTTGGAAACAGCGTTTTGTTGTTCCAATCAATGCTGAATGGTAACTCATGGTAGAAAGTGAGGTTGAAGATGGAGACGCTCTAGATTTTTCAGTTGTATGTTGATACAGTGGTCAGATTAAGCTGCAGCAGCAGGTGATACAGGGAGCAGAAAAAATCCGACATCTGACTCTGCAGATGTGCATGGGCTCCTGTATGGGTTACGGGAACACAGCTGGTGGTCTCCTACTCCTATCTGTTCCCCTCCCACCATATACCAGTACACAGTGCTCAGATCAACGACCGGTTCTGAGTAACCATAATGATGGTTTTCTTGTAATGTCTCAAAATAGCAAGGAAGGAAGCGGTCTGGGTATGGCTGCCCGACCGCACTGTCCAGCTGCAAATGTGCACACACTGTACTGGGCGAGCACCCAGATAGTCAAACACTTGTTCAAGAAAAATAAAATTCCATAGAAAATGCGTAGTCTTTCCTTACAAAAGTATTTCTTGGGCTTTCATTGCAAACCCAGATCCCACAAAATTCCACTTGGCTGGGGAGAGAATCGTGCTTTCTGTGTGGGTGCTTGGTTTTGACATTGAAAGTTTTCAGCACACTTTTAATCTTCTGAAGAAAACATGAATAAATGGTAATTTCTAGTCGTGTGGTAACTCTTTGGCAGGGGGAAGATGGGGCAGAGAGGGAATAGATGTGCTTTGGTCACCTGCTCTAATCTTTGTACTTTGACAGAGGATTTTTTTAGTGTGAGGCAAACAGACAAGTAGAGCTACGTGTTCACCCTGTGAGGCTTCCCAGGGAGAGATGTTGAATACGTTTTAAAATAAATGGCACCTTCATTATTTATTCATGGTAACTGAAGGATGAAAACAGCCACACCAGTTATTTCGACTAAGCTGTGGCTGATTTCAGATACCATTTGTGTCAGTAGGAAAAGAGGACCTAATAATTTTGACCACTTCGGAGCTTTACCACAAACTGCTCAGTGGCTGGGGGTGGTTCTTGATAAGGGGGTCCTGTTTTC
>NW_010412373.1:167036-181700 GCF_000710305.1 Buceros rhinoceros silvestris
GTTGTTTCTAGATAGGGGTGTCCTGTTTTCGTGGGGTTTTTTCTTTAATTTGCATTAATAGGTTAAAACTGCAAATGTGGGACACGGGTGACTCAGCAGCATTAATTATATCCATAGCAGCTACTGATCTCTTTATGCAAAGTGGGATCATGAGTTGTGTTTTCCTGTTCGGAGCTCACTGTGAGCCGCAGTCCCCCTGCCACTCTGAATCACAATTCCCTCATTTTGGAGGAGTATGTGTTTTACCTGTTTCCCTCGAGCTAGAACTTGAGCACCTGGCTGTGACAGGGCTTGGCTGCGTTTGTGACTATTTTCTGGAGCTCACTGGGAAAACATTACCGTTACTGGAACTGAGACCCTCACTGTGCCTCTTAATGTTTTCCCGAACATCAGGGCTGGCAGGGCTAACGTGAGTCAATGTGAAAGACGTTGTGAGGCATCTGCTACTCAAATTCAGTCTCTTTGGCTCAGAATTGCTGCGTGGAGCTGTGGGCCACACAAATTCTTTGAATTATGGCGTATGTTTCAAGCAGGAAATGTTGGATTACCCTGTCAGGGTTCAGGGATGAAGCTCTTGGACAGAGTCCCTGTGGATGTGGTGTTAGGGCACTAGTGCTGGGGACTCTGGAGGTGCGGGTTTTGTTTGTGGTGTTGTCTGGGCTTACTCGGTGGCCTTGGACAAGGCACATTACCTCTGCAGCCATGGGATCCTTGATGTAATGAAGGTAAGCATTAAACACTTGAGAGACTTTCTTCAGGATGAGCGGGGTGACAAGCTGTGGCATGAATGGCCAAATCCTATCTCGTCCTCCTTTTCACAAGCCCTAAAGATTTCCAGGATGCAGAGCATCCTTTCCCTGATTTCATCCCGGTGAAATCTGGAGTCCAGTGCTTGGGTTCCCTGTAGGGAGCCCAGCTGGGTTCCAGGCAGCTAGAGCAATGTGGGTTTGTTGTAGTCCACAGGTGACAATCTGCCCGGTGCTCTGAGCAGTTGTCTTGCCCTAGGCCAGGTAAGATGCACAGCCTTCATAATAGGCTCAAAGCCTAGAAGGAAGGGAGAAGAAAGAACCTCTGCATCCCACAGTGGAAGGGTGCTACCTGCTACCCTAGAGAGCTCCAGGTCTGCTTAGAGGTCTCCTGTGTTGTTTGATTTTTTTTTTTTTTTTAATGGCTCTTCTAGTTCTGCATTTCAACCTGAAAATCGCCGTCGTTTAACAAGGGAGAAGTGGTGCCTAACTGCCTGAAGCCACCATTAGTGCTCTTGCCTCTTTTGCTTCTGGTGAAGTAGTATATGTAAAATGTGTCGCTCCCTGGAAAATAAAATTGCTGCCTCTTGCTGAGGGGAGAGCTGAGAACCTCAAGTGTGTCCCACTGCTTCCAAAGGGCCAGGGCTGTGGACAAAATGTGAGGTTGATGCCCTCTATTGTTGGCAAGGAGAAAACAAACTCTGCAGCACAGCAAATCGTGTTTTCTCTGTCCTTTCTTTGACTTCTTAGTTCTTTTTTCCTCTGTTTTAATTTTTACCTTTTCGTGCAGTGGCTGGCTGCAGCCTCACAGCTAACAGATGGCTGGTTTCCTCTGGCCACCTGAGGGTTTCTGTCACCAAGTAAATTCTTGTCACGAGCGGTCAGCAGGGCGAAGCTGCTCACCTCTGCTGTCCTCTCCAAAGCTTGAAGCGGAAAATTAGCCATGCAAATCTTTGTGCATTTGATTTCTAGCATGAGTGCGTGCTGACAGAGTTCCAGGTGTCTGAGGCATGTGTCCTCTGCCTTGCCCGTTCCTAAAGGGCAGCGTTGCCACCTGCTCTGTGAAACGCAGGTTGGCCCCTGAGGTCTGGTCTGAAGAGATTACCCTTTGTGCAATGTAGAGTACAATAATGACCTTGTACACTTCTCTCCCAGCGAATGTTTTGCGGTGGTTATTTACTGGTTTCATTGTAGATGGTGGCAGTTAATTTTTTGTCCTTTTCCCTTCCTGCAGCTTGCTTGCAGAAAGCTCTTTTGCAGCTTCCAGTCATGAAGCCTCACCGGCTCCTGCTTTTATTCTAAACACAAAGCCTTGCACTTCACCAGCATTTACTGATGCTGATGCATCCCAGACAATGCAATGATGGCTGTTGGGGCTATTAGGATGAGCCTCCCTGGGCTGCTAGATGCAGAATTTATAGAGTTTGTATTTAACCTTTTGGAAAATGGAGAAATGTCTCATCTACAGTGATAGTCTTGTACACTGGAGAGTTCAGCTCTTTGAACTACTTAACTCTACTTCTAAGATTTATTTTTGTTACATTTTGAACATGAAGTTGCAAGAATCGTTATTCCTGTAGGTGAGAAGATTTCCACCACACTGACAGGAGAGGGCTACTACGCTCATGCATGTTCCAGTCTGTCATCCAAAGTGATCTGCCCTCTTGCTGCGTTCCTACACCCTCTGAAGAGCAGCTCTTTCAAAATCTGTAAAAGAATAAATAAATAACCTTTAGCTATTGTAGGTTACACTTGGTGGAACCGAGTGATCTATCCTCTACCCAGGAAGAGGCATAGATAATCAACAAGGGTAATGCATGAGTTCCTTAGAGGACTGACCTAAGGAGCCCACTGTCACTTTGAGGGGGTTTTGTGGATTGTCTGTTCGGTGCTGTGCACGCTCGGAGGTGGCAGCAAGTCACGGAGATCAGGTCTGCAAGCTGCTTGGCCAGCTTCTGGGCAGAGAAACAAAGTGCCAATAATCGCAACAGAGGATTAAACCAAAGCCACAACGTGTCTTACCCAAAATCTCACAGGGAGCGTGTGAACTAGGAATTATGTATTGTGAATTGTAGGTCGGTGTCTCAGACAACAGCTCATCATTCCTCTGGGAACAGCGAAACACAGTGCAGTACGATCAACCGGGGAGAGGGGCAGTGAGTCCCTGGGGCCAGACCCTGAGTCCCGCCCGTTCTGGAGACACTGGAGAAAAGCTAACTTGCCCTCAAGTGCAGTGATGTCAGAGTGAGGTGCTCAGCTTGACATCTGCCTGTTCTGCCTTGCTCAGGCTGTGCCCCACAGGACCCAGCCCCTCCTCTGCAGAGCACGGGCTGGGATGCAGCTCCATGCGCTGCCCTGGGAAGTGCCGCGGAGCAGCGTATCTGCAGCCCCTGTCTGTCCCATCCCGCTGGGGCAGGGACAGACCCCCCGCTGCTTGCTCACACAAGCCTGCACAAAGCCTGGGGCCTGCACAAGCACCTGATAAAGATCAGCTCAACCACCCGGGACTATTTGGTGCCTCAGAGTCTGGTCTGCCTTATCTGGTCTGCTGTCTGTACTCACCAGTTCAAACGGCCTCAGCCCGCACTCGAGGTGGGTATAAAAAGCCCTGTGGAAGCATGAGTTGTTCCTCAGTGGAGCAGCAGGTCATGCACTCAGGGACTCTTCCTTCAGATCGGGATGGTATCTGAGGATACTTCTCGGGACTGAGTGAGCCCTCACCCCGGCTTTGGTGAGTGACCCCTTCGGTACCCTTGAGTGGGAGATTCTCCGTTGTATGAGTGAGGGTGTGCACGTCGTGGTTCATCTTCCTGAGAGTGTGCTTTGGTGTTCAGGAATTGTTGTGCGGTGATACATTCCCGACTGACATCCGAACCTGTAATTATTTTTGGTCTGTTGGAGTGCCAGACGACTTTGATTGCAATAAATCCCCAGTTTTGGAAGAGCTGCTGCTGCTGCCTGCTTTGTGGGTGCCTCTGTGACACCCACCTCCCTGGATTTATTCCTGACTGCCTGCCTCACTGTCTTCAAAGAGGGACATTAAAAATTGTGTGGAAACACAATGCCTTAACGGAAAGTTGTCCAGACAGACCATACTGCTATTGTAAACAGGCTTAATTTTATATATTCTTTCACTTTATGTGCTGCGATGATTTTTGCTTTGAGGGAATCCTCGTATGGCTGTTTGTTTTATTGTAGCACTTATTCTTTAGAGGAAGCTGTCAGGAGCTGCAAAAACACTTTCCTTCTCCTTTAATCCACTATAAAGCCAGCCCTTGAAATTTGATGTGCTCCCAGAGACCTTGGGGAGAGACACTGGGATTCAGACTGGCTCCCATTGCAAAGCTGTCCTGCTAGACCTGTAACCCCTGAAATGGTGTAGCAGAAGGTAGGCAACACTTCTCCAAAAGGTTCTCCTTCACAGGACTGTAAGAATAGGCAATTGCTCATAAATTGCTGTCGAGCTGCTTTGTTTTCCTTGCTGAGGAGCTCTTAGCTGGGAAGACTGATACTTAAAGGAGTGGTGTTGCTTTCTGCAGCAGAATACAATCGACGAATACTGCGGTTTTAGAGGTGGGTGGTCAAAGCTGCTGGGTTTTCATACATTTTCATAGGGCACCTACTTGACGAGTGCTCCCTCTGCCAGCCTCATGCTGTTTGCTGGGCTTTTATGAGTAGGTGATAGCATTCTTTACTTTCCCAGGCTGAAATAAATAGCATCACTATTTTCAGTGTCAAAGTCTGAATGCTCTGTGACATATCAGAATTACAAACCTCCCAGCTTTGCAGAGCTGAGTTTTTTCACACTAACTCTTCCGAGGTGCAATAATAGCCCAGCAACTGCCCTGAACTAACTCCAGTTGTTGTAACAACAGCTACAGACAGGCTCGTGTTGCATCCAGCGTGTGCATGAGCCCACGCTACGTACAGAGCTTTGGTAAGGGTATGAGCAGGATTTCAGGAGCGGTTGAAGTCTGGCTCTTGGCCAGCAAGCAGATAGACTTCCTCAAGAGGGTATGATCTCCCAGCAGGGTGGTCCTCGGTTTTCAGCACATGAGCGTGAGTAGTGCACCACTTGCTCCTCTTGAAAGATTTAAGGTGTTCAGCGTAAGTTATCTTGCCTCTGTCAGCAGGCTGGTGGAGTGGTATAGAATGACGGGTGTGCCTCCATCTCCAGTGCAGTGTATGGACAAATAAATTAAACCTTCAGGATGCTTTTTCTTCCTGCCAGCCTCTGTAGTACTCAAACTTCCATTCATAAGTCAGATGCCTTCTACTGGAGTGCCGTGTGACAGATGTTTGGGTCTAGGTTAAATGCTGCTATGAAGGCATCCAAGGAGGCTGTAAAAGGTCAGTGATAAAGGTAGTTGGTACACGAGGAACAAAGGGAGCTTCTCAAGGGCTATAGAATCTTTCACTGTGATCACACAAGTGTCTGCTGGGGTTGGTGCTCCTGTGCAGGTAGTGTGAACTGGAGGAAGGCCTAGGCTCGGTGCCAAACGCTTCAAGGTTCAATAACCATACAAAAAGTGGTGAGGTACAGACATAAAATAGCTATTTTTTATGAATAGAATTAATGAAACCTATTTGTGTAAATTCACTTCTGTCAGCATTTCCTTTTGAAACGTAGGTCTTGGTTGCTGCCTAGTGCTCTGGAAGTATAGCTGTTCTACAGGCACCAGAGCAGTTACAGCTCCTTGCAATGCCCTGCACTACAAAGTGTGAGGAATCTGTCTCCAGAGCATAGATGAGAACATGCGGAAGCTGGAGTTGCCCTTCTAGCTTTGCATTTGCAGCACGGCCTTACGGACCAAGAAACTTCCCTGGTCAGGTGGAAGGGCACAGCTTTACAATTTCTTGATGAATTTGGAAGGGATAACGGGCATCCTCCTTTCATTGCTCCGTTGATGTGCCATTATCCCCTTGTTCCTTTAGCACAACCTCACCTTCCTGTCACTGCCCTGAATTCTGCTTGTGGTTTAGCTCTCACCTTCCCACCCATGGAAGCAGACTGTCCCTTAGCCTTGTCCGCAAATGCTCGATCTTCCCTGCCAGAGCTGCAGTGCAGCAAAAGATGGAATGAGAATACATCCTTCTGTTGGGGCGTTACAAGCGTTGCACCCTGCTTTCCTAACTCTTTTACTTGGCTGCCAGGGAAAAATCTTGCCTCCAAATTCGTGGCAAAACTCCTACTGACGTCATCTAGGTATTCAGGGGGATAACTGTGGCACTGGAGAGACTGCAAAAGCACCCAAGATGGGCCACGTTTATTGAGTAAAAACTGTAAAGCTCTCTCAAATGGTGAACAAAGCCGTGCAGGACAGACCACAGGACAGGTTTATGTCCCAACCATACGACAGTTTTTTAGGGTGAGCTGAGAACATCCCGCACCATCATTTCAGATGATGGCTTGCCAAATAGAGCATCTTTCTCTTAGCACCTACCTGAATACTCTTTTTTTAATGCTTCACGCCAGCAAGATAAAAAGGGTATTTTAAAGTGTACGTAAGAGGATTTAATTTTGTGGGCATCAGCTTTAATTTTATTTTGTCTTTGCAGAGACTCTAAAACAGCAGCTGTGGAGCGCATATATTTATTAAATGAGGTTTGTTTATTTATTATGGTTATTTATTATTTTTATGAGGTTTGTTTTCTTAAAATGAGGATTTGGAGACGTTCTGGGTGCGGACCAGGAGATGGAGCTATTTCCTAGCACGAAACCTGTCCTGCAGTTCAGTCCAGCACTAGCAATAGTTGCATGGTGTCCTCGATCCGGTTCTTATGTCACCATGATTGCAGTCCCCCCCTGAAAATCACCTCTTTTTTTTCAGAGCTCTGAGGTAGTTGTCAGCACATCAGGATGATATTTTATTCACAGTCTGGGTTTGTGATTAATGGAATGAATAACCAGCAATCCTTCGCTTCTGTCTCTGGGGTAAGCAGAGGTGACTCACTCAGAGGTGACGCGAGTTTCGAGGTGAGAGGGAGGTTATTTCTCAGGCTCACAGTTGTGTCCAGTTCAGCTACTCAGCAAAATGTGAATTACTCTTGCATTCCTTTTGTTTTGTTTGTAGTCTCCTCTTCCATGAGATCATGTATTGATTTTCAGGTATCTAAATGTAATTTTGTTTTGTTTCCTAAAGAAATGAGGCTTTTGGAGTCATGTTCCATTTGTACGTGTGTCTGTCTGTCAGACTATTGCAGTTAACTTCGGAACCACCGGTCAGTTCTAGAGACATTTGGCAGAGGTGCAGAGTCCTGAAACAGTTACATTCCTGCCGGTGTCACAGGAATTGAGAGCTGGGTGATGGAGAAGAACCCCGTTAACTCTCTTCTAGAGGGGGAACCATCAGCGTTCATCTGTTACTGAGCATGGGGAAAATCCCCTTAGAAATTCGCATGTCATGGAATACTGACTTCACTGGTTTTGCTGTTCCTGGAACACTCTTTGGTTGTTCATTTTCACTCGAGGGATGTTAAAAAAAAAAAAAAGTAGTAAATATTCCTTAATTTTATGCAAAGAGTTGTTGTTGTTCTAGGAAAGAAAGCTGAGACAGTGGTTAGTTTGGGGGTTATTTTGTCTGTTTGTTTGCTGGGAAGGTGTGCCAAAGGCAGACGTGCTCTCCACTTGCTGGTTCTGACAGCAACTAGGAACAGAATAGGATAAAGGCAAATTTCTCCATCTGCTTAGGCAAGGAAGAGTCCTGCCTCCCCTCCCTGGAGAGCTGAGCTGGGCCATAAGAAGGGTGTTAGTGTACCTGATATGGATGTGTGGTAGAACAGAAAGCAGAAGATGCCAGGCAGCTCCATGCAATTGTATTTCTGTTGTGAATTACGGTGTTCAGTTGCTCTTTCCGTGTGGCTGGCTCACCTATGACGTTAGGAAACGGTGTTTTTCTTTGGATGCACCTTTCCTCCTTACCTCTTAGCAGAGAGCCACGTCCCAGCCCTTGATACTTCACACAAGCTGCCTTCACCCACCACCAAGTGCGTTCAGCACCAGTCACAAATCTCTTTTCTGCTGTTAACTGATTCTGGCTGCAATACTCCGAGCATTTGACTAATGCAACAAGAGTATTTCACATCTCATCTGGCGTAATAAGAAGTGGTCTTTTCATATCCTATCAACTTGAGTGTCGTTAAATTAAAGACCAGCCTACAGATATTACTAGAGGCTTTCTCATTCGATTTGTGGCGGGGACAAATGGGATATTTTGGTATGGAGTTTGGCACTATGCAGGCTTAGTCTAGAAGACTGAGATAATCTAACTAGACCAGTGTTTGTTTATCCTGAGCCTGAGTAACTATCTTTTCAAATGTCTGGTTCATACCCCTGAGTTGGGAAAGTAGAAAATATCCACAGGTTTGAATATTAGTTAACTTTGCTAAAAATGCTTTTGCCTGCCCTGCCCTCGAGTCGCTTAAAGCTCTAGGTAAACAGAGGAAACAAAGTGTTATGTCCCGCCCTTGCTCACCAGCCCCCTTTATCACTTGAAGAATGCAAGGCTTAGGCAGAGGGTCTTATCACTTGACGCTTCATTGTTTGGGACAAGATAAAGAGGAGAAGACTATTGTCTCTACAGCCGTGAGGGAGGATGTCACTTAACTGGACCTGAGTCATAAGATACAAGAGATAATGACTAGCCCTCCCCGAACTGTGCCTGCTTAATAGACTGTTGAATATTACTTTTTCCTCCCAGGGGAGGCATAAGTCCGAGTTAATGAGACATGCGATGCATGACGTTGTATGACCTGTAACATGTAAGAAGACTGCGCATGTGCAAAGGGGAGGAGACCTAATTTACATCAAGAGCAGGATAATCTAATCCATATGTACCAGGCGGTTGAGCAATCCTTTGAATATGTACGTTTTACTGCTTTAAATAAGAGGCCAAAGCTACGGCGTGGTGTGCAAGCATCCTTAAAGGGTACCTGACCCTCGCTGCACCCAACTCTATAGAGCTGAACTCACAATAAACAGACCTGCTTCACAATCAATTTTGATTGCGGAGTTTTTCCACGCATCACCCCTTCAAAGTGAATTTGACCAAAAATGCACCACGTGTGGCTGGACCTGAATTAGGATCTGATGAGTGTGGTGCACGTTTACTGCCCAAGATCACTGCTGGCTCCAGATTCGTGGCACTTCTAAGGCTGTATTTTCTCACAGATCAGCTGAATGTAGCGTATGACATCTACGCAGCTGTGGATGTTTTGTTTCCCATGGGTATGGTGAGGTGGCTGTTTTGTTGGGGTTTTTATGCCTTGAGTGAATGAGGCATTGACTGGGGAAGCAGTCCTCAAAATGTGGGCCATTGAAGAAAAGAAAGAAAAAAGCCACTTGAAACGTCTTTGAGTAGCAGAGCATGCACGGTTTCAGCATTATTCATTAGAGTTCAGTTAAGTGTGAAGAATTTTTGAAGAGATGGTGAATACATGTTTTCTTCTGAACTCAGTGGCTATTACATAATAAGAACAAAGAGAATACAAGCTGTATTTTCTGTCCTTCCACCAGTGAAGACGCTGACAAATGCCCTTATTCTTTGGAAATATTCACTGGGTATTTTGTCATATTCTGACACGTGAAATCCTGACAGTGATATCCTAAAGTAGGAGATAACAGTATGTAGTTTCAGGATATTTTGAGGTCACCTGTTCCTATTTCTAGATTGTTAGGGGAAAGAATATCCTAACTATTAGAGCTAAGGCCTTGTTGATCATCCATGCTACCAAGAATGAAGGTCTCCAACTTTCTTGCCAGTTCTGTGAATGTAAGGAAACGCCTCATTCATAATTTTTCCTGCTGCTACCATTCTGCGTTGAGAGCAGAGGTACATGAGAACAGTCTGAATCCCCACGACAGGCACAGGAGAGAAGGGGCAGGCAGATGTTCACATATTTTCTGGAAGCAGAGGACAGATGATGTTGCCTGCGTGCCTGTATGGTGGCTAGGGAAGGAAGTCCCGAAAGCCGGCAGAAACTGTCATATTTGGGCTGTTCTGTCATAATCCAGTTTTTTCTTAGCCAGATTCTTTCTGATCAGAGGGTTTTTTTGTAAATACTGTAATTCTCAAGACAGCTGAACTGCATGATGCAGGGATTGATGATAGACAGAGGTCTATTTGTGCTAAGGAAGTAAGAGGCTGTGCCTAAAATGAGAGACCATAGCTCTGAGGCTGCCCATCTTCCCTGAGGTAAATTCTCTCTGGCTAAAGCACAGAAGCTTCATTTTTTATTAGAGTTATGGTCTTAATGTGGACACAAGTATGAGTGAGATGATGCAGATTCACTTGTCTCATGCTCTCAGCCTCGTTTGCCATAAAAGCTTGGTTCCTGCACATTTTCTTGATTCTTTAAAGCAGAATAACTTGTCTTCCAGTCTTTACTTTGATAAACTGAACAGATCAAGCTTCTTAATCAACGAAGTAGCACTTCCTTAGTGCTTTCTGTCACTCTTCTATCTGTGGATTCTGATTCTTAAAATAAATGCTGTGTTACTTAATCCTTATTTTGAAAACATTTACTGTGAGTTGATGTTTCTTTCCTGGAGGAGATCAGCAGAGGGTTTTACTGCGTGCTTCAAATTCAAAGTTTTAGTGGCTTTTGCTATTTCATTGTATTGGCTGGACACCCTAGTAGAGCAGTAATTAGTTCTGCCAAGCAGTCTATAAGCTTGAGGTAACATCTGTTTTCATGTCTTCAAATACAACATTTCAGATTATTTTTTCCTGAAGAGTCCCAGTGAAGAAAAGTTACTGTAAATTTCCAGTTAACAACTCCGTACTCCAGCCTGGCATCCACCTTCCAAGTCTCTGTTCTCGACTCAAACTGCTTTCTCAGCAGATTTCTCTACAACCTCTGCCTACTCCCATACTAAGTTAGGCTGTGCTTTCTCTCCTTTTCAGATGGACTGTCTTTCATGCTTATCGTCGTGTCTGGGTTTCTACCCCCCAAATTGTTCAGAATGTCTGTTCTATAATTACTGTCTCATTTGGTAATAAAATAGCGGTTCATATAGGTAGCACGATTTCCTGGTTGATAGTTCACGGCTTTTTCCTCTGTCTATCACAGCCACGAATATTTCATTAGTTAGTGGTTTCCTCACTCCCCCCCAATTACAGAGGAGCTGTCGGATACGCTGCAAACGAGTGCTGCAGGAAATCCACACTGCCTTCTCCCACAGTTCAGCACCATAATTTCCTCATCTAAGTCTCATACTGTTAAAAACCCAGACGCTGTGCAGTGTTCTCAAGCTGGTGTTTTATTCTTGTGGCCAGCCTGGGAGGGCTTTTCACCACAGGGTGATTTGCTGCCTGATGCTGTGGTTTAATCTGAGTGGTTTTCGCAGGGAGAAGCTTTGTGGCTCTGTGACTTAAAGGATGTTGAAAGTCTGCAGAAAAAGGCTCTTGGAGCATGCAGAAAAGGCTGTGTGCATCCTTTGTCTTGGCATATGTTGAGAAATGAGATGGAGAGGTTTTTCAGAATTTGAAATCACTTGTCTTCATTAGTGCAATACTCTGTAATTACCTTTTTCCCAGTGCCAGCATTTGACTAAAAATAGTTCAAATGTCAGTCTGCCCTGCAGCCTCCTGCAAAACCCTTACAGTTAATTCTGTGGTGTCTCACAAGCGTGTTCAGGGATTAGTAACCACCGCAGCACCTGGGATGTGCAATGCTGTGACGTTAGCTGGTTGAGAAGCGACTTGCAGTGCATGGTAGGTGGGGGAAGAGCCTTCTGCTTTGGTCTCTGTCCAGTTCTCCCATAAAGTGCCAGACATATAGTTGACTTGATGCTGCTCTTGCTGTCTCTGCAGACGCAGAGCACAGAGAAACACTGTAGGATTTGTCCTTCAACACCTTCAGGTTGTAAATTATGTTTCCTCATTTCCTTAAGCTGAGCTATTGCTAATAAAGACCCAGCCTAATTACATGTGAAGAAAAACCCTAACTGCGTTGGTAATGAGCACAACCGAATCATGTACATCTTAACTCGCGCTGTCACCAGACATCGCTCTGTCGCAATTATTCTCACTGGAATTATCCCGATAGCAGATTGGCTGTCTCATTAAGTTGCTAATTAGTAGGTTTTTATGTTAAAAGGACACATTAGTGTTGCTTTCTGTGTTTTCCCATGTTCTTAAGGCTTGAATGAAAATTTTAATGCTTTTTCTATAAAAAGATCATTAATTAGGTTACACTGAGAGTGCCAATTAGTAAAGATTTGAAAGGAAGTTTCCAGAGTATTCCTTGCACTGCTGTCTCCTGCCGGTTGAGGCAGGCAAAGATAATCACACCTTTGCATCACGCAGACACCATGTAGCAGATGGTTTACTGGGGTTCAAGCTGCAGCTCATTTGCTTTTTGTGATTCCTGATAAGCCTTTGCTGACAGCATGAGGTTAAACCCATTTCTTAGGGCAGCTTCCTACAGCTGTAGAGAGCATGGTTCCACCTGAGAGGTAATCCTTGAGGGGAAACAGCTAATATTGTCTGAGCTGTTCGTGAAGCAAACCTGACTGCCTGCAGGCTGACGGTGCTCCGGGAAGCAGCATATTCCAGATCCTCGTCAGGGATGTGTAAGGGCAAGGGCCTGACTGGGACCGTGTATTACAGATAAATAATGCCTCAAAAACCCCACCCCAATGAGGCTTTTTGTGTAGTGGAATTACTTGTGTGAGTACAGGTGCCATGTGGATATGAAAAATGATCTCTGTCCACCAGCGCCTCGAGCGAAGCATGGTATTGAGCAAAAACAGAGTTCCGGAGCTGCAGGCTTATTGTTTGGGATTTTGTCTTCTCTTTTGGCCCCCTCCCAACAGGGCAACTCGGGATCATTGGTATAGCTGTAGTGTTGATGTAACCCAAATACTTGTGGCAGTCCTTGAAAACACAGCTTTTAGCTGGATGGTAACTCATGGTGTTAAGGGAGAGGCTGCGACTATTACACAGAAAGTAAAATACATGTGTGCACATAGACACACACACACAGGAGTACCATTTTCAGGGCTGTGTTCAACAGTCGGTTGAAATCTCCTCAGGGTAATTGTTACTACTTTTGCTCTTTACACTGAATTTATTTTGTGCTAGCGTTGGTCAGGCCTGTGACATTTATGGCAGAAAAAAGTATCAGGGACCTGTGATATTACATGCTGTAGCTCGTGTTTTGTTTTGGGGGGGGGGTTTTCTCTTAAATAATGCTGCTCCTTACAGTAACTTGGATGGGCTTTTTGAGGAGAAAATGTTCTTTGCTCTGTTTCTTTCTTGACTCCCTTCAATAACACTCAAATCAAAGCTACAGGCAGGAATGGGGAAAAATAGCTGTTACTGAAAAAACAGTGTGATTAGTGTGGTGGATGCTTTGCTTTCAGAGTGGAATGAGAAACAAACTTGTTAGTAGAGCTCAGGCTTTCAGGCCAAACTGCCTGCTGTCTAGCCTGGGTATTCACAGGTGGAGGATAGGGATGCATGTTGCCTCCCAAAACCGAGCAACCATCGCCTTCCATTTGTAACTTCCAGGTTATAAATCTTAACTACACCAGGAAAAACTTGTTACGAAAAGGACTTCATGTAGTTTAACTGAACTGGCGAAATCTGCAATAACTAATGGTGAAATACTGTCTGTGTCAAAATCAGCAAAGTAAGCAAATTAGCTTCAGTGCTTGATTAGTCAAATCACCATGCTAATACTGCAGCACAATCAATCCTCGCTGTCCAGTTGGTGTAAATCGCACTAGGGAACCTTATTACAGTCAGTCAAACCTCTAATTGGAATCCAGCGAAGTATCCTCTTCCATCTTCAAAGGAGCTGGCATGGTCCTGTCAGGATCAGATATCTTACATTATGTTATAGTCTGAGAAAAAAAAATCCTGTTCAAGATAACCATCAAAAAAAGATGTAAAAAATATGCTGGCATGATAAAGACACTTGCTCAGTGCTCATTCAACTGCAAACTGAAAAACACTTCAGCCTGTGATAGGTGTTAGCGGTTCTGCTGCGTACTAAGACAATGTTCTTGTTGCTCTTGGCAAGCAAAAGGCAATTAAGAATAGTATATTTTTGAACAGATCTTGATAGAGAACATTTATTTATTAAACACAGCAAGAAGAAAACAAATAAGCACTAGAGCAGGTTGCTCAAAGCCCCAAGGTCCAACCTGACCTGGGATGGTTCCAGGGATGGGGCTTCTCCCACTTCTCTGGGCAGCTTGGGCCAGGGTCTCACCACCCTCAGCATAAAGAGTTTCTTCCCTCTCTCTAGTTTGAATTTCCCTCTATCAGTTTAAAACCATCACCCCTTGTCCTGTCACAAGAGGTCCAGCCAAAAAGATTGTCCCCAGCTTTCTGACAGGCCCCTTTAAGTACCAAAAGGCTGCACTAAGGTCTCCCTGGAGCCTTCTCTTCTCCAGGCTGAACACCTCCAGCTCTCTCCCCTGTTCTCCCAGCAGAGGGGCTCCAGCTCTCCCATCGTTTCTGTGGCCCTAATATTACCGCACTACCAGCCTGTTCAGCAATGTGAAGGTTTTTTGACAGGTGAAGTTCTGCTGTTTCTCAAAAGCCAGCAGAGGTTGTTGTACCCCCATGTTACGCAGACAAGAGCTGTCAGTGGAGTTACTGCTGCCTCAGCAGACAGGTCTAGTCAAGACGACCTCAGTGACACCTGGGGTCTCCAAATTCACTGAATGAGAGATCTGAGTCGTTCTGTATTTACCTCTTCCCTCTGCGAGCAGTGCAATCATCTGTAATTTTGGAAACGGGGTGTAAAGTGTGTGAGAGAAGGATTCTATTTTGAGGGCGTTTTGCACACTTGCTCACAAGTGTAATCCCAGAGACACGCTGGGCTGCCGAACTGCAGCAGCGAGCGGAATGGAAAAACGCTGCTTCCTGTTTCCTCCAAAATACCATGTGCGAGAAATCACAGC
>NW_010412373.1:181827-185079 GCF_000710305.1 Buceros rhinoceros silvestris
AAAATGTTACAATATTTTTGTCAAGACATACTGCGTTTGTACTACGTGTGTTCTCTGGTTCTCAGGTTATGCTCAGCATCTGTGTGACAACATGATCTCCTGCTTAGCGTAGAGAGTTTGGTAAAGACAAGGTATTTTCTTTTTTTCATCTTGCAGCTGGAGGCACCAACAAATCAGAAGTGCCTGCTACGTATCAGTCATGATGGACTAGGGATGGAACCCATGCTCCTTAATTTCTGGTTTCCTAGAAGGACTGTAATTTAATTTCAGAATTTAAAAGGAACCCAAAAGTTAATGTGGAAACTTTGCTGGAAATAATACTGAGGAGTTGTCACACTTTGATCAGCTGGAGTGAAGCGTTGTTTGGATTTTATCCTTTCATCGTATTCCACTACAGGAATATGCTGTGGGAGTTTTGGTTTAGTTTCCCAGAAAATTTGAATTTAATGAATTTTGGTGATTGTGGGTAGAGGTGGAGGACTTCTCATAAGGAATTTCTGATAATATCTAATAATTTTTTTTTTCCTTCTGATTTCCCGTCGCTTCTAGTGCAACCCTGTTGCTCTGCCCTGTCAAAGGAGTGTGAGGAGTGAACTCGGCTGTGCACCAAGAGGAGCCGACTTCTCCACAGCTGGAATCACTGCTGGAGCTCAGGTAGGTGCAACATGATGCACCTTCTTTTACTTTCTGTGCGCCTGCTTGTGCTGGCTGACGATTGCATCCTGATGTGGCTAACCAGGCTTTGAAAGCGATAGGTAATTTAGGAAAGCAGGAGGGGGAGGAGGAGGAGAGTCCCTCAACTGGCACGAACCTGCATTAACTCATTCATCATAACTTACCGAGTTCATTACGGTGACATCAATTTATCGAGTTGGGTGTGTAAGCCTTTCTTCAAGCGATTATGCCGGTTTCAACGAAGCTGTGATGATTTATGCCTACCTTTAAATCTGCCTTCTGCGACAACGCCTGCCTAATCTTACCTTAATACACAGGCAGAAACTGGTCTGGAGGGGTTAGAGCTGCTGCTGTACACTTGGGGTGTGTCAGGCGGCTGCAGACGAGTGACAAACAGCAAGTAAGGCACAAGCCAGTATCTCAGAACACCACCTCTCTACCCATAAGTGCATTTTTCTCACCTACAGCTCTGACAATACACCTCTGTGTCGACTCAGCCCTCTTTTACACCAAACTTTAGTCAGATTTTCCCCTTTCCTCACAATCAATACTAGCCGTGGGTGATTAGAGTAGCTGTGTCAGCCCACTGTGAAGAGCAGCGCTGAAGGTGTCGAGATTGTGTGGCTGGATTTTTGTAGCTGTGGAGGGCTGACCAGACCTCATTCAGTGGTGGTTCACTCAGTCTGACCCTGCCTTTCTGCTCCGCTTCCCTGCATCCTTAATGAGGCCTGAGAATGCCGGCTCTTGACTTACTAGTGGCACTGGTGTGCACTGGAACCGGACAGTCATGAAGTAGAATTGTATTTATCTGTCACCAACATTCATGCCTTGAACATGCAGAGCTTGATTTCAGTTCTCCCTTGAGCTAATTAATGTTAATAACATCCTAAGCCCGATTATTTAAAAATGCTGCACGCAGTATCTAGGTACAAATCTTGTCATGAAACCACTGCAAACAGGCTTTGACC
The DNA here is from genome assembly GCF_000710305.1 of Buceros rhinoceros silvestris. Lineage (NCBI taxonomy): Eukaryota > Metazoa > Chordata > Aves > Bucerotiformes > Bucerotidae > Buceros > Buceros rhinoceros. The sequence continues at coordinate 183,471 of NW_010412373.1, forward strand.
TTGGAAAAGGGGCCTTAAAGGAGGAATGTTTATCATGGGAGCCAGCTGGAGGGGCTACAACGCTTTCTACTTCTGTGTTATGCTGTGACATTGTGATTTGGAGAAGGAAAGAAACCATGTGACTATCAAATTAGTGACGCCTTTCAGAAAGTCTGGGACTGCTGAATGTGTTTGGTCCTCCTTGACTAGATAGGCAATACAGATTTGTGGTTAATACTTTTTTCCCCCCCCCAGTATGAGTATATATAATGATGCTAAGCAAATGCTGTGTTATTTTCTGTCAAGTTTATTTTTTCTCTTCTCTTCTTTTTCTTTCTCCCAAAGTAACTTCTAGTCGTTTGTCTGGAAATGCAGCTTTGTGCTGGTATCTTGTTTTACCTCATTTCAGCTCTTTGTTCAAGAACAACTGGAAGCTATATTCATTATTTGTACACTCTCTCTGTGCTCCTTCGAGTCTAAACATCCCCTAAACCGTCCTTTTACCTCTGCAGTTAACTGGAATGTCTTTCATTCATTCAGTGATAAAAGCAACAATATAAATTAAGATTACACATGCTTACTCGGGAGGCATCACTTTTCTTCTCAGAATAAGCTTCATCCCGACAGTTGGAATAACCATATCACATTTGATGTCTCAGAGTGAGGGCTTGTATTAAGCTAGAAATGTGAAGTTGGGCACAAGATACACTTAAAATCTGAACACCCTAAAGAAGCAGATTCTTCTGTTACTGAGATCTGACTGGAACTCTTCATCAGAATGGAGAAACTCTGTTTAACTGCTTGTATTTGGTGTTTGACTGCTCAAATGTGGAAACTATTCCTTAGTGCTCATAAACAGCTCAGACAGAGCTGTTTTCACTAGACCTCGCAGCTGCCTGCATAGACGAGCATAGGTGTGTGCTCTTCAAATGACCGCCTTTCTTCTGTAAGATGGTACAACAGCCACGGAAAAAAGCGTAAAGAATTGAAGCTTGAGCTTCGAACTGAACTCCTCACTGTCCTGCAGGTGCTGGGTACACTGCTCTGCAGAGGCTGTGTTTTACAGCCCGCCATTGCAGCCCCTGATGGGTTTATCACACATGCCTCATCGGCTGAGTCATGCAAGCTTTCCTTATCAAAACAGCCTCAGCAACAAGTACTGCTGTTGTGAATGTAGCTTTAGCAGGGAGAAAGAGATCTGCCTTGTCAAGGAGGGAATGGGCTTGTGAGTATAAAGATGAGCTGCTACGGGGTGTCGAGGTGGAGTGGCGGATCATTTCTCGGGAGTGGGGCTGTAGTCACTGATTTTATCAACCTTCAGTGATAATAGGCTGTGTGAAAGCTTGCTGCAGATGATCTTTCTGAAAAACCCTAGACAATTTCTCTTCATAACGGTGGTATTATCTTTCACAGAGAAACATAATCAACATATATTTACATATTTCATGTAATCAGGACAAGTGCATGGTCAGAGCGTGCAGCTTCATCTTGGAATAATGCAACTGCAAAAATTTATAAAAAGCTTAGCGCGGCCACCCTTGCTTATTCACTCATACACAAATCTGTAAGAGTGCTCTTAAATCACAGTCCTTCTAGAAACAGCAGCCTGGAAAAACAGCAGATTCCTGCT
>NW_010412373.1:185154-195944 GCF_000710305.1 Buceros rhinoceros silvestris
CCTGCTGGAAAGCGCAGCTCTCACAATGCATTGCCAGCTCTAGTAACAAAAGAACACTTACTGATTTTAACTTTGTTCAGCTCTATGGGAGAGTTCAGACAAGAGGCCAAGCTGAGTTCCACTTCATGTCATGAATTATTCTCTAAGATCCTAATACGTTTCAATTAATCATTTTTAATTTTATATGCTTTTGATGAAAATGTGCTAGGACAGATGCTGCTGTCTGGGACGTAACTAGACTACAGCAGGACTGCGCACTTGCAGCTCATGGTGGTAGTTTATCTTCTAGGAACTATTCTACCGCTGAGAAATATCAAAGGGGAAGAACATATCTGCCTTTCTCAAAGGGACTTCAAAAAACCTCACATAAATAATCCAGCTGCCTAACTCCCGACCATTCTCAAAATGATGAACATAACACACTCCATTTCAGAGATCTGAGAGAAACACAGGGTTTCTAATAGACAAATACAGGTGAGGAGAACTCTTGTACCCCTCCGGATGTTTGCTGATATAAAGCTGGTTTATTTAACTAGATATATTGGAGGAAGCTGTGATTTTTTTTTTTTTTTTCCTTCTGACAGTTAGGTTTTCTGTGTCTTTGAAAGTAGGCAAGTAGAAAACCAACTTTTTCTGTATTTTTTTATATATAAGCATCTATATATTTTACACATGTATGTAATGCGTGTAGTTTTAGAAATATGTATGTTTTTATTAAAAATACACAGATACATCTCAGAAAACGAAAACCAGTATGCGCAGGTCTGCCCAGTTCACAAAATCTCATCAGGTTTGAGCAGCCTGTCTGTTCTGGAGCCTATAGTGTACATCCTAACATCCGGATAACCGTATCTGGTCTGGGCGATACAGGGGTAGAACTTTTCTAACCTAATGGACTAATCCCCACCACCCCCTTTGTTTTTAAGTACTCAACTCTTTCTTTTGCTGTCAGCAGAAGGAATGCTCCATCTCCACAGCTTTGGTGCCTATGAGCCACACTCAGCTGCATCACCTGCTCCTTCCTGCCCAGATGATGAGACTAGAGCTTGTTTCATGGGTAGAAGCGTGCCAGGGCCCTCCACGCTCACTTTGTGAATGCACGTCAGCAAGCTGCTGCTGCTCTCCCAGTCCCCACACAGGAACAGCTCAGCTTGTTACCATTGCCAGCACATCTTCATCTGATGCTTGATTTACTGCCGCTATAAAGCAGCAATTTCCTTCCATTTCTGGAAGGCAATAAAGAGGCATCGTTACAATCTTAAGTCACCAGAAGTTGTTCACATCATCACGATGCTCAGTTTTCCTTTTCCACATTTATCTATTTGTCAAGGCAAAATGCTTTCCAGTGTAGGAAGACCCGGTGGGGCAAAGCTACAGCACTGTTTTCCAGGAACTACAAGCAAAGAGTTTGTTATCTCACTTTATAAATTCTCTCACAAATGATGGAATTATGGAAGTAGCAGCCTACAGACCATGTCCCAAAGCTCATTGACTGGAGATGTCAATCTAGAAGGTACAAGCTCAGACTGAAGGGTTATTCTCTTGAGTCAAATTTGCTTGTATTTTGTCGTTAGGTTCAAAAGTTGATGACTGAAGAAGAGACAGGTGAAGGAGAGAGGAAAGATCCGGGAGAGGCACTTAAAGGGAAAGGAAAACTAAAAATCCAGTCCTAGTGCTTTACTTTTCAAGGAGTGCTCAGCTCTCATTTGTGCTTGCTGTGCTTACTGTCACAGGATGCTTGATGCAACGTGGAAGCCTCGAAGGGAACTGGGAATTGTTACCACCACTGGCGGTGCTTATAACAAAGTTCTTCCTTACGTAAAGATGGCAAAAGTGTTCTTAAAGGAAGACCTTAAAAACTGAAGCTGTTGCAAAGATCAGCAGTGGCCAAAAATACTCAACCCTAGTACTATATGGTTGGAAATTGTGGCCTCAATGAAAATAATGTTTCATTGTGAGGGGTGGAGCGATCCCAAAAGAAATCCGAGTTTTCTAACACTGGGGGGAAAAAATGTTTTGGTTGTAGTAACTGAAATGATTTGATTTAAATGAAGACATTTCAGTTGGATCTTACATAAAATTGTCAATTAAAGCTCTTCCTCCAGCACGGCTCGGTGTCACTGATTCAGCGTTTTTTGATGAAAAGTTAATAGAAAATGCCCAGTTTTGATCTTTATAATACTTTCCATCGGGCTAAGAAATGATTGTTTTTGAGAAGGGCGGCCAAGCTCCTTTTCATAAACACTCCTAGTTTGGGGCTGGCAATGCTGTCACGAAGGAAGCAGTCCATAAATCTAGCGGTATTAAACGCATCAAGGCGGACGTTGGCAAAACACCCTCGAGTCCTTATTCTGTCCCTCTGTGCTTTCTGTTTCCCCAGGAAGAGAATGTTTTCCTACGTGCTCAGTTTTGTCCCGCTTCATTGTTACGAAATAATGAATCCGCCTGCTTTGGTTTTGAACTTTTTTTCCCAGTTTGTTTGTTTTCCTCACTTGTTCATCTCCCTTCTGTATGTACATGGAGAAATATCAGTTGAGGGATTGTTTTGATTCTTATCTGGCATTAATGGATTTTTCTTGCAAACAGAATTAAATATTAAACGAAGTGCAAAAGGTGAGCAGTCATTTTAAATAGTTATTAGCACTAATTGCAATCTGTGGGTTGCTTTGTTAGGAAAAAAACAAAATAAAACCAGAAAACACTGACCAACAGGGAACAGCAGGTATTCATTAGAAGTATTAAAATGAACATTAATACCACCACTATGTGTTTGGAAACCATGGCAGCAGTAGGGAGTGGCAATAAAGATAATTTTCTGATGTCTAAATGTATTAATTGAAACCTGTGCCCCCCTCTACTCTTGATCCCAATGGCAGATAACTCCCCTAAAATAATGTCTGTGGCATGTGGATGCAAAAGGAGAAATGCTGTAGAATAACTGGTGAAAAAAGTATAAAGCTAAGGTGAGGCATTTATTTTTTTTCCAACTCTGTCTAAGCTGAAGATAAAAATACTTGGTTGTGGAACAAACATATCCCAGGAATAAAGGAGAATTTAATCTGGTTTAGGATGTAGGAATTTGGACAGCTTAAGTGCTCCATTTCGCTTCATATTCTTTTGGACATCTTGCAATGCTTTTTCCATTAATTCATTACTTTCTCTGCTCTGAAATTACACAAGAAGGCTTGAATTCTTCCAGAGGTTTCCATGTAGGTATGGTTTTGCTCTGATTCACTGGAACTAAAATCACCTCCTGTCAGTGCCTCCCATTTCCTATTTTTATCAACTCCTTTGGTGTGACATGTGTCAGTCCAGCGCCGGTCGTGTTCACACCAGCTAAGGAGGTTGATATGTTTCAATAGCCTCATTTAACCTTGCAAGATGAGTTTATTTGGAAATACTTAGTTGTCTGACAAAAAATATTCAGATTTTAGCACTGCAAGTGGTTTCCCCAAAGATTTCAAGCCCTAGGAGTTCTACTGCAAGGCTGTGAACTGATGAAATATTTGCTACCCACTGCATGCTGCTCTAAGATGCGTTGTCCTTCAGACAAAACCTAATTCACCCAAATAGGCAGACAGTTCATGTTCAGAAGAAAATTATCTTAGCAGTGACTGGCACCACAGTCAGATCTGTAAACGCAGTTCAAGGGAGATCCAGCAGTGACAGAGTAAAGTGCATCGGAATAGGGGGTTTGTCAACGTCATCTTGCTTGGGGCTGTGAGACACCACTGGGTCTCTCCTTGCTGGCACTTGCTGACAGATGCCTGAGCAAAAAAAATGTGCAAGACCTCTAGGATACCTTTATTCTGCCCTGGAGCAGTGCTGAGGAGGCACTGCCTCCCACCAGACCTGCTGTCCCAGCACAGACTCTGACTGGAGAGGCCCCATCCGGGCTGGACAGCAGTTGACTGGATTGGTGGTGAAACAAGTCTCTGGTACAAGTCTAACTAAGCCGGTGTTAAACTGCCTAGGTTTAGTGTTCAGTGTGCAGACTTACTAGAATTTGACTCTTTTTCTTCTTTTAAAGAGTCCTGTCAAATTCTGCCTGGTCCTCAGCTGATGTAAATCACTATTGTTCCTCTGAGGACAATACACTACCGCTGTTTGTCCCAGCTGGGGAATTGTCCCTGCGTGTTGAAACCAAAGATGTTGAAGAAATAAAATATTCATTGCAAGAAGCTGGAAAATGCTTCTCATTTGCTGCCTCTGATCCTGGCTGTTAACTGCCTTCGGCTCCGCGGTGGCTGGCACAATCGCATCAGAGGATGGGCGCGCGGAGAATTGGGAAACACGGCTATTGTTTGGATGGCTGTGCCTGCCACGGCGTGGGTGGCTTTGTAAAGGGTCATGTGCAAATGAGAGACATTGAAAGGGGGTTTCTAGCAGGAGGATAGGAAAATCAAAACTGTTGTTCAAATCCCTTCTAAAAGCCAGGTTTATCACTATGGGAGAGGATTCTGCTCCCCTGGGGTGATGACAAGGCTGTTCTGCCAGAGAAAGGGATCAAAAGACACTGATCCGCTAATGCTTCGGGGAGCAGCGTTCCTGGGCTCTGAGCTCTCAAGAAGAGCTGTTTCATCCAGCTCTCTAGCAGAGCTTGAGATGCCAGAAAATGAGGTGAACGGTTGGACTCGATGATCTTAAAGGTCTCTTCCAACCGGATGATTCTGTGATAGTTCCTTCCTGCAGTATCAATGCCAGTCATTACCTACATGGTGGATAAACAGCTGATTGTCCCTACCTATGTGTAGAACTTCGTATTTTCCTTATGGAATTATGTTCCTCTTACCCCAGACCAAATCTTTTTTTTTTTAAGATAACTTTGAATTTTCTTCCTCTTCTGCAGTACCCTTGCCACCCCTCTAACTTACTGAATGTGCAGATTAAATGGAGCACTCCTTGCTCCTTTTCTCCAAACCATTGATATAAATCTGACGAGCCTTGGACCCAGAGCAGCCCAGAAGCCCCTTGATGTAACCCACGAATCTGAAAGTCAGCTGTTGATAGTTACTTCTTACATGCAATTTGCCACCCACTTATGCACCTGACTGGAAAATCTATTATCTTTTTACCTGGTCACTTAATCGAGCAAGCAATACTATTTTACCAGAGTTCCCATGTGATGACATCGAACAATTGCAGTCTCCTGTTGCAAGCCAGACTTGTAATTTTTTTGAATTTCCGGTTGCCCTTTTCTGCTACTGCTCCACCGTAATTTCCCCTTTTTTTTCCTTGAATACGAATGGCCCAAATTACACTTGCTATGCCATATGTCTCAGGATGTTGGCTAATCTTTCCCTCTTTCAGCTGGAAATACCCTTCCACTTACATTAAGGATCATATCTGTCTTTTTCCGCAGTAAATCCAGTCACTGGCTCATAGTCCTCCTGTGATTGATAACAGGTTCTTCTCCCCTAGTCGTCTTTTCTGAATCATTTGTTTACTAAGCTGTAATTCTTCTTTTCCGGTCTTGGAAAAATGGGTTGAAAGAATCGACTTATGTGATTCAGTTGTGACAGTAGCATCCCACAGAATGGATTGTACCGGTTTTTGTGTGGGTAATGATCTGAATGCTCCCAGTCTATTGTTTTGTACTGGGTGCTCTTTCTTCACAGGGAGGACACTGTAAACCCTGGAAAATAAAAACACAGCTGAGTGATACAATGATATTGTAAAAAGCCCCTAAGAAATGATGGGAACACCTTTAAATGCTCAGGGGGCATCTTTGAACCCTTTGATGGAGTAACAAATGCATATGAGAGAATGTTTGTATCCTGTAGCTAAAATTAAATATTCCTTAGTTTAATAACGATGGTTTATTAGAAAGAAGTAGCAGGTTGTCAGCATATGCACCACGTTTGATGCTGTGACTCTGTTAAGGTATGATTTAAATTACTCTAAGGTTACTTTCTCTTTCCTTGAGGCACCTTACAGTGTTAAATTGATGATTATTTTTAGAGACATCTGAAATTTGCTGAACTTACTGGAAATTGCCTTTTCTTTTGAAAAATTTTATTGTCTGTCTTTCCCAATAACTTGCCTAATATTTGGTAATGAAATTGTAGAAATAATGAAAACAGTATTTTGATGCTTTCTAACAGGATGTTTCTTCTGTCTTTCATCTTTCTGGGTCTTGCCTCTTCTTTTTCCTAATACATTTCCCCTTCCAATTTTTCTGTGCACTCTTAAGCATATGAGACCCAAAGTCCTGTCACTTTTTAAAATAAAAACTCAGTTGGCCCTGTAGACGAAAGGTGCAATGAAAAATAAGGAGTGGTCTCGGAGGTGGCGTATGCAGCTCCAGCACTGGAACCCATCTCAGTGGGTCAGAAATAAGGCAGACGCTGCAAAACCTTGCTTGGGCTTCCCCTTTCAGGCAAGTTCTAAACAAACCTGGAAGCTCTCTGCTTTTTGAGGGTTGTATTTCATCTTTCTCAGGTAGAGTAATTTCTTCATTTTTCTAGTGGCAGTTCAGGCCCAAGGGTTACCAGATACGTGCCTGGTTTTGCTAACTACGTTACCAGCAAACACCCAGCTGTCCTCCACAGACCCCCAGTTCCACACCACTCGGTGAGGATGCAGCGTACCGCAGACGTGCCCTTCTCTGACATGTGGCTCTGATGGCATCTCTTATTGAAGAAAAGCTTGTGGTTTTATACTTCTGTTGGTAAAGTAATGAAATAGAGAGCACTGGCAAGCATTTCCCCCGAGATGTGTTTGAGCAGATTAGCGAGGCTGCCATCTGGAACAGCAGACATTCACATTTTGTGTGTAATAGCTAATCAATATTATTAAATGCTTAATTTTCAGAACAAGTCCAACCTGGTCAACTAAGGATCGGGACATTTGACTCTGCCATCAACTTACTATGTGATTTCAAGCCAGGCCATTTAAATTCTCAGTATTTAAGCTGGTTCATAGGTAAAATAGGAATAATAAAGCTTTGAGCCAGCGGATAGTGCTTTAAAATCGACAAATGAAACAGTTACGGAAATAAAATTTGGCTGACTTGCCTGCATTTAGACAGAGACATGGGGAAAATATGATGATATTCTCATGAGATGGTACAAGTTCTTGGGAAAAAAAATTTTAACAGCAAATGAAGTTTTCATAGTAATGATATTAGTTCTTTAGTGGATGAAATTGTGGAATTAAGCTTGGCTGTTAAGAATTAAATTACTTTTATCACTGAACAGTGTTAATGGTATAACTCAGGGCCCAGCTCTCCGTTCCTCATTCATTGCCTTTTACAGATAAGCGCATGGGAGAACACCTCTCTTTAACGTGAAACATGTTTCTTTTTTCATCCCCTCCGAGTTTGTACATTTACTGATTGCAGCCTCGAATCACTTGTACTGCTGTGAGTCATTTGCCTGCTAGTCCCAGTCAGCTCCTCAAATCTGCCTTGAGGACAATTTTGAAGTGCTTCCAGGAAGACCAGAGGTTTTAGAGGAAGTGTGGAGGGTTTTAAGACTTTGTGGGTGAAGGTGGTGGAGTCTGGGGAGAACTGGGCAAGGATTTTCTGTGGTAGAGTCAGAGCAGCTTGGAGACTTTGGCGCCAAGAACAGCTTTGCGTATCCCACAGACTCTGAAATGATGTTTATGCTGGTTTTTTTCCACTGGCTTGCTGCAGATACCGTTCTGATTTTCTAGAAACTTTGTTTCGGTATTTGTTGGATCTTCTGTAAGAAATTTCCGAGATCTCAATTCCTAATGATTTTCACCCAGATAATATTTGGCGTCTCTCTGTGAGAACAGCTTCATCTTCCCTTAACTTCCGCCAGCACGCAGAGAGGAGCTGCTGTTTCATTTGTCCTGCCTTCCTGGCCAGCCTTTGGCATAGTGCTGGGGACCTTCTCCTGCCCCAGGGTGCTGCCAGCTCCAAGGAAAGACTCGAGCAGTCAGAACTGGAGGACTAGTGCTGGAGAGCACTATTTCCAGAGATAGATGTGCTTGCCACTGGTTTAAATGTTACAAATCTATTTTGCTGAGTATCTATTGTTAGTGGCATATTTAATTCTCTTTTAGTTTTATGGTGGTCTCTTGTACCAGCAGTGAATAAATATACCAGGAAAAAAGTGTGGCAAGAAGGAAGACACTTTCATGGTGTAGAAATGATGCTAATATATTTAGGTCTGTATTTTGCTTTGAGTTTGGAGTATATAGAGATAAATTATGCAGTCTCTGTTTGACCCTGAAAATAATGGGAATGTGTTTTGTATCCACAAAATAAGAAAAGATTTGTGGTTTATGTTCTAATAATCTTGTGTCTTGGGAATTTATGACATGACTGAGGAACATCTCCTCACAGCTCCGGAGTGGAGTACTGTAATTCCTACGTTTGCTAACCTTTGCCAAGGCAAATAGCTTGGACGGTATCTTCTGCTCTCCATAAGAAGTGACTGCTGAGTCCAAATTAAACTGCTGTCAGTTGTCTGGGGTTGAGGAGGAAGAGTGAGAAGAACAAGCAAATTGACATACATAAATTTACTGGGACTTGGTTCAAAAAAAAGCGTCCTGGATTTTCTAGTCTACAGGGATAAAAAAGAATTATGGAAAACTTAATGCAGACCTAATGCACATTTGCAAAAAGGGAAGTGTTTCCAAAATGCCCTGGAGTTCTGAAAGAGTGAGCAAGGCTTTTTATCACTGGAAAGCAACGTATTTCAAAATTGTTCACTAGAAAGGTGGCTGTGATACAGACAGTGGCTACTTTTTGCTAGAACACTTCTACTGATGGTCATGACATGGAATATAAACTGGGAAAGGGGTATGATGTGCAAGGGTTTTTGACTTGCGTAGACTCAGAAATTTACCGGTAGCAATCAATCCCCTGTGCGACATTTGCCCACCGTACCCGGATGGCAGACATATTTAAGGAGTTGAAGCTCAAAGTGTAGAGCTGGGCTTTGTGCAGCTTTCCCGAAAGACGGGAGTACCGCTAAGAGAGCAGTCACTGTGTAGTAATTCCTCATTATGTAAGTAGTCATCAATGAGTTCGCAGAATCGCCGGCCACCCCCGCTGTTCCTCCACTCAGCAGCGCTCCGCCAATCACCCACACGGTGACTCACCCCGAGAGCACTTTCTACTATGTACTTACGGAAAGGTTAGAAACATTAAGCTGTTCTTTTCCTGTTCTCCCTCTCCCCACCTTCCTTTCTAAAATCACTTCAGACAACTTCTTGGCATAGCTCTCCTCCCGTTTCCCCTTGGAAAACTTCATCTTCTTAAATATTTCTAGAGGACTTGCTTTGCAATAGTGAGATGGCTGGTGGTGCTAGAATTTGACCACAAACATTTTTGCTTTGTTTTTAACAAACTGATCCTTTAATGGTCATGAAAATGTACATTCAAGTAGAAGCTTCCTCTGGCCCTGATAATGGGTGGCTGTAGCCTGATGATTTTTTTATGAAGCTGCTTAAATCATTGTCTTAATTGTAATGGAGTGTGATGAAGAATGCAAGACTACACTAGTGAAACATGTAGTCCTTCCCTCTTCCTGGGTGTCTTGGAGATAGTTTCCTAGCAGTGGAAAATTGCCTTGTTTTCCTCTCTTGTGCATACAAATCTCAGTGGGGCAAATCCTTCCTCGTATCTCTCAGTGTAACAGAAGGAGGATTCAAACACCGCACCTGGTCTCACAGAGTCTGCTCTTTCCAGTGTTCTTAGGCAGTAAAGAGTTGATACTGAGCAAACTACCTGGTAATAAAGATCAAAGATGAGAAGTAGTTGTTTTTCCCCTCTAGGCACTCAGCCGTTCCTCCATGGGCCTTGCTCTAAGGAAGACTAGAAGGTGGACTGAAATGAGACTTGGTTGCTAATTCCTAGTTGCCTTATCTATTAATTTGTAAATCTGTGCAATGGTTTCTGTGAAAAAGTCTCAGCTGGATTTGTATCCAAGGGCTTGTTTTTTCTAAGCTCTTATTTCTTAAATATTGTGTTTACTTATAAATCATGCCATGAAAGGACAGGCTGGGTAGAGAGACAAAAACGAGGTTTGTGCAGAAGTAAGGCTTCTCATCTGCGAGTACTATAAACTTTTAACAACATGATAGTATCTCCTAAGACCCCAGTGCTCATGTAAGTCCTCTTAAGTTGGAGAAACACTGTGGAGGTGTAAAGGAAGGGAAAGTTATTTTCCAGAAATGGCTCTCGATGTCACGTCCTGACCCATGTAACACATCTGCGGGGTGCAAATAGGAGATACCTGTATGTGCTCTTGTGCGCAATCATTTACAGCAAGTCAACATCCAGTTCTGCTCTGAAGGAGCATTTGTGAAGTGAGAGGAAATCAGTGTGTTGGGGAGAAAGGAGGTTTGACTCCAGGAATGGCCTGACCCAGACTGTTTCACCTATCATTTCTGTTTGCAGTGACATCACAGATCAGAGCCTGTGTGCTGAAACACATCTTTATTTTCATTTATTTGAGTGAAATGTCTAAATAAGGTATCCAGGTAAATTTCAAGTGCTTCACCTTCGCCTAAGGAGGTAAAAAGGAAGATGCTGAGTTTTAAGCTGTGTCTAGAGCCATGATCCCCTGGCCGTTTCATTGCTTGAAGGAACAGACGATGTCTCTTTGAAGTGAAGGGCTCTCTGCTGTCCCACGGGCTGCTCTTCCCTCAAACAAGTGCTGGGAAGTAAGAAGTTAGGCAGTCAGCAGGTTTAATCTGAAGGCTGCAGCGCAGACATAACTATGTTGTACCCACTGGGTCAGCTTGCTGGGACGGGAGATGCTGTCATACAAAGAGCCATTCCCTTGCAGGGTGCCTGGTGGTGGTGGCTGAGG
>NW_010412374.1:0-395 GCF_000710305.1 Buceros rhinoceros silvestris
GTGTCGCAGACCAGCATCAGAAAATAGACACCGACCTGCGGGACTGTCTCTGATAACTTGCTAACAGCAATCAGGAGGTTAATTCCTTTGGAACTACTTGGCAAAAGCAGAGAAGTGTTTTTATGTGTGGTAGAACAGTGACAAAATGATATCCGACTAATAAGCGGAGTAGCTTAAGTAATGGTGTAGGAGAAAAATCGAGCAAAGGAACTTCTCTTAAATACCTGCATCCAAATTCAACTGCAGAAAAGTTGTCTCCTCTCCACCCCTAACGTGTATTAACAGCTACTTTCCACATGCAGTCCTGTCTGTGCACCCACGGGAGCAAGAAGCACCCCGAACAACCGCTGCTCAAACTTCTCTCCCGCCGGAGCTGCCTTCCAAAGCCTTTGCTA
>NW_010412375.1:0-8978 GCF_000710305.1 Buceros rhinoceros silvestris
CCTCAGCCCATCGATCCAGCCTATCCAAATTCAGCTGGACCATCTTTACCTAGACCGTACTTTTCCCGAGAAAGGTTGGGCCAGATGATCCTTGAGGCCCTTTCCAACCTGGTATTGTATGATTTTAAGTATGGTGTAATTTGTCTGGAACAGAGGATGTATTTACGTTTTCCACAGTGGATAAATTAGCCTGTTAACCGCTCTCTTTTGTAGCAGCATGACTACTGCCAAAGCAAAGTTTCAATTATTAAACAGCTTACAAGAAAAAGCGGATTCTGTCAATAAAACCCTATTCCAAATAAGTAGTATTGCCCAGGCACAGATCTCTCCAGGTAACAATTATGGCTCAGAAATACATTTGTTCTTTTTTGCAGAGTTGTCTAAAACTCAGGGATTTCAATCTCCATTACCAACATCTGCCCTACAAAGATTCAATACTAGCTGCTGTTTGATTAAGCTAATAAAGAATCTAATGAAGAAGATCTAAATTAAAAGCTGCTGAAGTGAAACATAAAATCAGACAGGTGGACTTCCAGTTAGGAAAAAACTACTAAGAGAATTTTTAAGACAGTGATGAATCTTACTGGAAGTTTCCTCTGTTCTCTCGTTGCATCTTTTATTACGGTCAACAATCCAATCCCACAAGGATATTTCACACAGTTGCATTTGTATATGAAGCATCAAACAATACTCCACCTAACAGAAAAATAATGGTCCGTGATTTTGACACTGTAATACAAGCAGTAGTATTTCCTTAGTGATTTTCTTTAAAGCTAATAAAAACAAAATTTGTTTATGAAACTAAAAAACCAAAATATACCAAAATGACATCAAATACAGCATTACTATTCTACTGCATTCAAGAAGCAGATGCAACAGCAGTATCTAGTTTGGGTGTTATTTTGCTTGCTCATCAAATTTTAACAATTGTTATACGATAAAAGCTAACAAAACTGCCAGCTACATATCTTAATATTCGAATTAGAGTTCAAAAGCTTCTAGTCATACTGAAAAGAGGTTCACTCTGGCTTAAGAATATAGCGTAAGTTCAGATAAAATAGCAAAAAAAAATTCAACCCCTTGACATGGAATTTTATGATTTATTAACACGAACATGTAACTTCACACTCAGTTTCTGATAATGTACTAGTTCGTTTGATAACCTGGACAACTCCAGAAAACACCTTTAAAATCTTGGATTTCTTGCAGGAGGGAATGATATCCAAATGATAGCAAATGCTTGAAGCATTCCAGAGCTGGCTGTCTTATAGAAAACATTTCAGTGGTATGAATGCCAACAACATTTTAGAAGCACAGGCAGAATTCCCTGCTCAAATCTGCTTCTCTTTTACACATGTAATCCTACACGTACGGGCTCCACGTTACATACCTACGCACCTTCACCAATAATATCTGACTTAGCCATCATTACCGAATGATGAAGATTTTGAAGGCTGTTGCGGTTGGTTTGGGGTTTTTTTGTTGTTGTTGTGGTTGGGGGTTTTTTTAGGTTTTTAATGAGGAGTAGATCTTTTTATTCATGTAGGTACTTTAAGAGGACCCAAGATGACCAACACATGGAAACTTTCTTGAATGCTGAGTTTTGGCAGCTCCTCTGGTCAGCTTCCTTGTAATGGCACAACCCACTTAAGTAAAAATTGTCTGTATTTTTGTCTCTAATCACAGCCATTTCGGTTTTTTTTAAATTTATCATTACAAATCATTCCTCTGTCTACTAAACTCTACTTTATAATCACGATTAAATTAGACACCAGTTAAGTATGTTTAAAGAGAACTGTATTTACCTCAAACTCTCCACAAAGAGCTACATCATTCTTGGAGCATTCTTCAGTGCAGGACCTACTTCCAGTGCTAGCATCTTGATCCAGACTAGAATGAGGCCCACATGCTGAATGATTTTTCACATCAGTTGATCTACTGCTATCACTACTTACAGAGTCTTCTTTTAATTTTATGGATAATTCACATTTCTTTGGTTTCATACACTCTTGACTATTGCTGTTGGTAAAATCATTCCTTACATTCATTTTCTGCATTGATTCTCTACCCAGATTTCTAAGACTAGTACTGTCACTGGACTTCTCTTCTTGTGAAGCAAGGTCAGCAAAGATAATTGAACTACCACTGTCCACACTCTGAATGTGACAGCGATCACTGAAAATAATAAAGGAGAGAAATAAAAATAAGTACGCAGCTTTATGCCATTTATTTGTCACACACCTTCTGAAAACGTTGGGATTTTTTTTCATTTGCAAACTGCATTCCAGAGTAAGAGTTGAGCTGCTTCCCTGTATAAAACTTTAGGATTATATAAATGGCAGTGTATGCTCCAGCCTTTTTAATACCTTCCCCCAGCAAGGACTCCTAATAGCTGACCCAGACAGCTCACAGATAAAGACAGTCCTAGGTCACAGTGTTCCCCGGACAGAAGTTTGATGCGTCTCCCTTCCTTTAAACTTAGGAAGTTACACTGTGTTCCTCCAAGAATTCCACCTCCTTACTGAAAGGGCTAATCAACACTTCTGAGAAACAGAAGGCCCCATCAGACTAATAAGAGTCCACAGTACTAATTGATGCTGCTGATGGGCCCAGAACTTAAAGTAAACTTGAAGCCCAGTACCACATTTGGGCACTCAGGAACAGAGCGATCCAAAGAAGGTAAAAGTATTCAGTAATATTCTTCAGCTTACGCAACAAGGGAAACAATGACAAGGATAATACATATTTTGGGGGTTATAAATTGGAAGCAAAAAGCACTCATGCAGTATTTGCTGAATTCTGTACTCATTATGTTATTTTTTAAAAAAGCCTCATGTTAAAGCCAAATAAATGTTATCATTGAGAGTTTTAATACTTACTTGCCACTTTCTTGCTCCAAAGATAATGGCTGCAACTCCATTACTGTTTTACCTATTGGATGAAAAGATAAATAAGGTATTTTACAAAACAAGGCACAAATATACTTACTATAAATTAACATTTAAGCTACAGCATCTTACTGAAGGTAATTTCATTACCCATAGGTATCTTTTGCTCTATTTATGCTGCTGCAAAAGAGGCTGTTAATCTAATAAGAAGCAACCTAGTATGTTTTTATTTTTTTCTTTAAATGAAAATACATCTTGCACAAGGTCCCTGAAAGGGTTGTACTCTCTTAGATATTCACCTAGATTTCACTTTTAAGAAGTTAGCCTGTTCAAAATTATGTATTATTTATTGTGTGTTATGATAATACACAATAAAGAAACAACTCCACAAGGCACCATCCTTTCCATCGCTCTGCGGCCAGTTTGAAGGCACCTGGTATTCTGGAAACAATTTTCATTAAAATTGTGTATTTATGTGAAAAAGCAGTTTGTTTCAGCATGCAGAAGCAAATATGAAACACCTATCTTGCAAGCAAAGGAAAACCATGAAGTACCACATGACCTACCTATAGATCTAGTTATTTACTCACATTATCGCCATTAAATACTTGAAGTACTCAGCACTAAAAAGTTGCATCCTTCAAGATTCTCAGTATCATCAGGTAAAAAGTCTTGTCTGTTTTACTATACTGTCAACTTCCTATGCATTTTCTTTTGTGCTTACAGCTGACTGGGTGTCAAGTCACTGACTCGGAAAGCAATAAAGTCAAATAGCGCATAAGCAAACCTCCCACTAAGAGAGGATCAAAAGATTTAACTGCTAAAGGCATTCTGGAAAAGGACAAGAAAGAAAGGGACCAACAGGGTTACAAAGGGACCAAAGGACAAAGTGTGGGCAGAGCGGAGAACAAAGAAACTGAAGAGAAAAAAAAGGGGGCACGGGAAGGTGATGTAAAATCAACATAAAGCAGATACACTTTCAACAGTTCCAGACAGGAGTCTGGATAGTTATTTTATCCGAGAAGTAATACTCTCCCGCAAATAACAGCACAGAGGCTATAAGCAGGATGTAAGCAAGAACTGCACAACGTGCTGTACTTTCCTTTTGGGCGTGCTGTTTGAACTTGTTCTAGCCAAGCAGTGTGATAGCCTACAATATTAGGATGCTGCAGCCCAGCCAGAACTTTAACTTCTCGTAGCACCTAAAAAGACCAAAAAGAAAGGGTATGACTGCCCTGTATTCTGAGTACTTGGAAAACCCAAAAGGTAACAAAACAAAACAAAAAACAAAACAACAAACAAAACAACAAACAAAAAAATCACAGTTTCTGACACAGAAAGAACAGATAGAATTTACAATAGTGGAGAAAATTTGGAAGCTTTCAAACAAATTGTGATTTTCATCATTGCACAGATGATCAAATTCAAGTTAATAATATGCTTCTGTTAATGGACTTAAATGCCTGATTTATCTTTTTTTTCTACTAAGTACTGATAGGGTCAAATCTTTAGAAACATTGTTAATGTTTTTGATGGTTTGGGAAGTATTAACTGCATTACTAAATTAAATCAGAATCAGACAGAGCAGACAGCGAGTTAAAACAGAGGTGAAACAGAAAAAAGAATACCTTCATGCAATCTCTTCGTGTAGCCTTCTTAATGTTAATTTTTTTAATAGCATAGAACTGACCATCTAACTTGTTTCTGACCTGAAAACAATTGCAATAGGACAAAATTAGATGTTAATGTGTTTAGATTAATGAATTATTAAATCCTTTAGAACCAACGATTTCCTAAAAATTAACTTCTGCACTCCATTCACATAAGTTCTCATCGGTATCAGAGAAAGAGACCGGGGAGAGGTCCCACCCATCTAAGATAAGGACACTCTACTTTTGCCTTCTTTCAGGAGTGCAAACATCTGATCCAGTCTTTGTGAAGTACAGAGCTTTACAGCTATCTTTCTATCAATAAAAAAATCCTGACAGGTGCTGAAAACAGCTTAAACAGGTTCTCAATAAAACTGTGAGACCACAAGTGTCATTTACATGTGGAACATACCGTGCAGGGATCCTTAGGCTGGCCGTACAATATTTAATACAGTTCAACATCAGCTTGGACAGTTTACATTCGTATTAAGGCTGCCTTTTTTTTTTTTTTTTCCCCAAGAAGCCACAACTGGAACACTGGGGTGTGCAGACTAATCAGTTCCTGTGGCTGTTTTAAGTCAATATATCACAATACTTCATACAAGAACTAAGGAGATTTCATTCACTTTAAAAGGGTCAAAATACACAGAGTAAAACATCTGATATATCTTGCTTCCAACAAATAAAAACCAGGAACGGTAACTGAGCATCTTTTGAAATGAAATGCCAACATTCTTCACATGTGCAAGTTTGCACCTCTTCCATTGGAAAATGAGTATTTTTGGATTTCCATTAGCAAAAACAAACAAAACAGCCAAAACAGTAATACTAAATTTCAAAGGAAAACTAGATATCAGCAGATCAGTTAGCAACAAAAGGTAAAGGATACCTTGTATACTTTACCATATCCTCCTTTTCCTAACCTTGCAACCTCATCAAATTCATTCAAGTATCGTGAAGTCTGTGCTTCAAAGAGAACTTCTTTTCCCCTAATCAAAAAAGTTAGGCTGTATTAAAGAATCACAACTTATAAGTAAGGTATTATACAGGCTATGGGTGTACACAATCTAGAAACACTATTTACGTTACAACAAGAGAAAAAGATACTTTGATGTTACCCTCCTGTACCGATGACTGTTTCGGTGAACACTGAAAAGCAGCAGACTGCAGCAGCATGCACATGTGCTTCAAACCCACACTCTGTGTTAGCACAAGTATTAAGATGATTTCCTTAAGTTTATGCATGATAAATCTTGTTTTCCTGAATGGTGGCACTAACCATGAGAGTTGTACTGAAGAAGAAATTTTCACCAGATTGGTTCGAGTTTGGGGAAATGTTTGCCTTTTTTTCTATGTTTCAGATCCAAAATATGAAATGTGGTATTAATTCATTTCAGAGTGGAGCACAGAACTTTATGGAGGAGCTAAATTTGATATTTCTAAATGCTTTGAATACATACCCAAGTGCATGAGAATCTCCATTATCAAGTTCCTATGAAACAACAAAACCCAACATAAAAACATGCCATACAGAATAACAGGTCTCCCGTGCCATCAGCACGGACAGCTTCATCTAAATAGAAAGTACAACTATGTTCTTAGAAGAAAATAAGATTACTGATAGCCATTCACATTCTGCAGAGAGCTTCACCAAATTAAAGCATTATTGTCCCGCCAGTAATCTGCTAACATCTCTCTGCTGGAGAGATTACTGCCCTTTTATAGTTCTGCTGGCAAACAGGATAAAATGAGGGCTCTAAAATGTGCTTAAGACAAAATTAACTGGCTTAGCTCAAGCAGCGAGATGAGCAAACCGGTCTGATTCAGCCCAAAGCACATGAAGCAGTATACAAATTATGTCCTCCGCTAATATAAATATGAGGGTGTTAACATAATCAACTGGAACAGTTAGAATTTGAAAACAGATGTCAGTCCACTGTCAAAAAAAGCTGTAGCAATACTTAAAACATCTCGGCTGTGTTCATAAATTTTTTTATTTTTTTTTTTTTTTAATAAGGAACCAGATATTGCTGGCTGCAAAAGCTTTGGTTTGCACCTATAGAACCAGATCACACCACCCCAAACCGCTAAGGTAGAAGAGGAGCTCCATTTTGTATAATTATTAAAGACTAAGTCCAATATCAAAAGAACCCCCAAGAACCAAAGGTTCTTTGGGTGCAGCAATGTTTTAACTCCTTAATGCAGATGTTGCCAAAGAACTGTAACAAAGCTTACCCCATTAAGTATTTGTCGATTAGCCGCTTTCATTAGTTCAGTAATGGCTCTGTTATGCTGCAGTCTCACGGTACTGAATTCATCACAGAAAGCAAAAGGGGAGAGCAACCCTGTTCGTGTGAAAGCCTGACGAAGTACTGTACAAAGGAACAGAGAAAGGTCACATTAAATAAAGCCCGGCAATAAGACCACGTAAACAGTTGTTGTTTATTAAATGAGAAACTTCATTTGAAAGATAGCACGTCTGAAAAACTGAACAGTCACTCCTACTCTAATGCCATTTCCCATGCTCTTACCAATAAAAACTAATTAAATCCAAACTGGAGCTACCCTGTAGGGATCCCTTTGCATAATACAGTTATTTGCCATGCCCTTCATGGTCACGACTGCATCTCCTCTTCTTCCTTATCTCAGCAGCTGAATTATACCAACACCCACCCATTCACGTACTTGTTACCCCTGGACTAATTCTGATCAGTGAAAATAGAAATTCAAGGCATGTTCACAATTACGAGGACACACAATAAAAAGTGGTAATGTCAAGACTTTCTCATTCACAAACTCACACATTTGGGCACGTACTCATAGCAAAGAATGAAGTTGCTCCCTTCCACCACCCCCTGCAGCACATCTCTCTCAGCTGGAATAAAGCAATGCTGTGGCAGACAAAAAACTAACAAATACGGGAGATGGTTGCAACTGTGAAGATGCTACAAAAGTGTACTTAAAGGTCTTAAACCAAACTTGCTTGAAAGAGGTTTTTTAAGATGTTTCTCTGGTACCAGTATTTCAAAAATCAGTCTATTACTTTATCGTTTAAAGGAGATAAAAGTTCATTGAAAGTGAACGTAGAAGAAACCAGGAATTTTGCTACGCAAGCCTTATGGACACAGTTACACGCACCTGAGAAGTGGGAAAAACCCACCTTTCCCAACAGCCAAAGCCACAAAGGAGGTACGATTAATCCAGTACATATTTCTCTTATTCATCAGGTTTATTCCACCTGGGAAACTGGTTTAAACTATACCAGTGGAGGAATGCCATCTTCCACAGAAGTACACTGGGAAGCCAAGCAGCTACATACTTCAGAAGATGCCCGGGTTGGGGTTTTTTTGTTCCTCTCCCAACAGGAGGAAATTTGTTTGGGTTTTTTTTCCCTGATATTTTTTGTTCTGATAGAGATAACAGTAAAACGTAGGGCCAAACACGTACATCAGACTTCAAAAAAAGAAAAAAAATGTCAGTTGTCTGCACTGTTGTTACTGGATGCTATAAATGGCTTCAATTTCAAGTATGAGCAATAGACCAGATTTCTACATTTCTACATTTTCTACAGTTATGCGTAGTAAGGAGAAAACCTTGGAAACTGTTTCTCAAGTGCATTAAGTATGTGCTTAAACAAACAGAATACCTAAGATAAGTCACATTCCAAAAAGACAGATTTCAAAAGAAACACTTCACACCTAAAAATGCGAGCTCCCTGAATGGTATCAAAAGTCTTACAGGAAAATAAAGGACTCAAAGGTACTTACTCTGATTTCTAGACCACAATTTTAAAAGATTCAGTGAAGACTATGCTATAGCTATTTCTTGATATATATTTTTATTACGTTCCTCTTCTATCTGTGTTCTTAGACCAGATGTAATAAATAATTAACCCTGCTACCCTTGTCATGATGCAACTCACATGATTTATCTGGAACATAACCGTCTGATCTTTGCATCTACAACATTATCCTGTAACTGTTTTTAGAAAGAAGACAGGTCCTCATTCCCAATTAAGTCAATTATGGTATTCACCCTCCTCTCGGAATTACTCGTCCCAATGGGATGAGAACTACACCTTTGTATTGATATTACACAGTAATTCTGCACAGAAGAATCTCATATATACTGCAGCAAGACAATCTAAGGGACAGGAAAGAACTCCTCTTACTAACTTCGGAACAAACACCTCGAATGAACGGGGTTGTGCGTGTACATGTGGCACAGATGCTCCAGCAGGGACACAAGCAGCAGCTGGTTTTGGATGGTCGAAGTGAAATTCACAAACTTTTGCGACCCGTTTGCAACTCGCAGCTCTGCCGGCACATCCGATTCTGGAAAATGAGTCAGACGAGTTTAGGTCTCAGTATTTGCCGATTGACCAAAACATCAAACCCACACACCAACCCAAACGGCTTCCACACAACCCTGCCTCACAAAA
>NW_010412376.1:0-6103 GCF_000710305.1 Buceros rhinoceros silvestris
AAATATATTTTATTATTTAAAAAAATAAATTAGCCAATAGATTGGGTTAGAAAACATCACCACACATTAGAAAATCAGAATAGCTTTTAATAATTATAAATATTGAGATAATTTATTGCTGATGTGCACAAACAATCAGTTGTAGGAGTAGTTTAACTCAGTGATCAGAATTTCAGAAAGGAAAGCTGGTCAGATTGTTGAATAATGTGAACTGAAGAAGATGACTTTCTGAAGCTAAAGCATAGCTTTCAAGAGTATGTAAATCATCTGCTACTAAGAGTTCAAATTCTTAGTGACTTTCATTGTTATCATGTGTTTAGTCTCAGCTGGTGTTGAGGAGGAGGAAGAGGATGGAAAGTATCCTAATTTTTTATAGATTAAATAAGGTTTCTTGCACTTTCTCGATGTTTGTAGTAAAGTCTGTGTTTCATTACTACTTTGCTATGGAAATTATCTTTTTAATGTTTATGAATTTTTTTTAATTTCCCTCCCCCTCTCATCCCCCGAAGGAGGAGATGATGGTAAGTCATCTTATTTTGCTTGGCTTGCAGAAATGAAGTAAGCATTAGAGAGTTTTGGACATCTGATTTATTCACTTTATTGCTGTTGCATTAGAGGGCAGGAAAGGTATATTTCTGTGCAAGTGATTAATCAGAAAATGGTTTTATTGGGACAATTCTTTCATTTGGAGTAGCGGGAAGGAGTGAATAAGAGCACAGTACAGTTCTGTTGTTGGTTCTCATCCCTGTAACAGAGTATGTATTATGGTGATGTTATTAGCGAGATAACTGGAGATGCATAAAGGATTCCTGGGTCTCCTCCAGACCCCTGCTGATACTGATGTCAGATGCCTTAAAAGAAGAGGGATAGGATTTTTTTGTGTATTTTCTTGAATGCCCTTGATTTTGGAAAGGTGGGGGGAGAGACTGGGGCGAAAAGGCATTTGGCCTGTCTTCAGTGAGACAGACTAAGATTTTTTTTCAGTCAGCTGAAAGCTCTCAGGCAAAAGATACAAGCCCACAAGAAACCAAGTAGCCGTCAAGGTAAAGGCTATCGGACGTAATTACACTTTTCCATCACCTCTTTCACCACTGGTGCATACAACCAGGGCTGTGCTTCCGTACCTTCTCATTGCCCTGACCAGTAGCTTAGTCAGGCTCATTCATTTATTTCTCCTCTTCTGACCCCAACCGATTTAAACCTCAAAGTTCAGCTGCTTCAGTGCCTGTTCTCACTTTAGTAGCTAAATTATTTAGCTTCACGTTCAGATAGCAACTAATGTTAATATGCATAGCAATATACAGGTACTGTAATGTTGAAAATGAATATTCTTCATTTTTAACGATGTACTTTGTATTTACAGGAGAATCTTTCTACACGTGGCTAGAAGGTAAAGGCTCTTGGATGGGTTAATATTAAATTCACTAGAAGAAATACGAGTATTTTCTTCACCTCTCCAAATATTTTTCATAGTGTAGGCTCTCTTTAATAAAATATGTGAACTTCTGAATGTCACTCAATTTTTTTCTTGATGATCTTTTGAAATATCAGTCACTTAGATGGTGTACTTCTTAAACCTTTAGTGTAAAGGGGAAGTTCACTTTAATACCAGTTCCTTTGAATTTTCTCCTCATTTTAGGTATTTAAGCAGGGACATTATTATTAGTAACATTGCTAAGCATTTTTAGTTGAAAACAGCTCTGAAAAACATTAAAGTTTTTGATGGTTCTGTTCCCAGGATATAAATATGTGTTCAGAAGGCAAAGCAATTTTGTTTTTATTTGTATTTATATTATTATTACAGCGGTGCAATCAAAATCACATTTTGGACGTGTGCAGAAAAGTAAATGAGTTGTTAGTTTTAAACTTTGGTCATTCTGTATTTTATAAGCCCTTGCTTGTCTGGTTAGAAATCTCTAACTGGTGCTGCTGTAGGAAAGCGTGCAAATTCACATGCTTTCCAAAATGTGGTCTGAAAATGAGGCCGTATCTTAGCCTCATAAATAGGTGTCACCATCATCTCTTCCTGCTTCTATTTGTGAGAGTGGAAATCACCCAAACATATCTTTGGGAACGAAGCAAACTCCTAAATGCCAAGTGTAGTCTCTGTCTCTGGTATTATAAGTAATTTCTGCATTCAAACTATACTTTGATCACCTTTTGCCATTGTATTTCTGTTTACACTGTAGAAGCCTGTATCCATCAAAGTCATATTTTTCAAGGTTTTGCTCTGTGCTTTTAAATCTTTCTTGAATTTAGAGTAGAGCTGGGAAGAAATAATTTTTCTGTTTTTCAATGCCGTAAGGTTTTCTGGGGTTTTTGATGTTTTTCTGTTTTCCACCTACTCTAATTTAGTGGTAACTTTAATTCTAGTTAGGATAGGTCACAGTATAGTTCTGGTTTCCAGACTTCAAAATTCAAGACTATTTTAAACTTACTGCTCAAACAACATAAACATCTTATTTTTGTGTGGCAATTTGTCTGTGCTAACTGACCAGATACTTATTTGACTGTATTTATTAGAACACTAAAATACCAAGTAAGAAATGTCAAACTTCACTGTTAGTACTTCTTAATAGAATAAATAATAGATACATTCTTCTATGATAGATATAAAAGCCTATTAATAGTGCTAAGTACTGTAATTGTAACTCTTGGAAGTTAAACAATGCAGATTTGCATCACGAAAATGTCAAGGCATATTAGTTTAATACGTTATTTCCAGTATTCAATTTGCGGTCTGTTTGTCTTTTCCTGGACAGGTCTTTGCCTTGAGAAAAGGGTATTTTATAAACTCATTTCTGGACTTCATGCTAGCATCAACTTACATCTGTGTGCAAATTATCTTCTTGAAGGTAATTTAAGTCTAGGTAAAATTGATGAATGAAATTCTACAATATCTGTAACTTGTATTTGGTTTTGTCCTGAACATTTTTGATCTATATTTAGTTGCTTGCTTTTTCTAAATGTGTGTTTTATTTCTCCTGCCCTTTCCTCCGTGTAGAAACCTGGGGGAAGCCTCGCTGGGGACCAAATGTGAAAGAGTTCACTCGCCGCTTTGATCCTATTGAAACAAAAGGAGAAGGACCAAGGAGGCTCAAAAATTTGTATTTCTTGTATTTGATAGAGCTACGTGCTTTGTCAAAGGTTGCACCATACTTTGAGCGTTCAGTTGTTGACCTTTACACTGGAAATGGCCGTGAGGATGCTGAATCTAAAGCTCTCTTACTAGATATCTTCAGGGATACAAAGTAAGGCATAGGGTTTTTTATCAATAGTTTGAAATTCTCAGATGTATTCACAAGTGAGAATAGTTGACTTCTTGATAGTATATAGGACAAGAGGGAGAGCGGAATGGAGATACTAAGTAATGGGAGAGAACAAGGGGACTTTGTACATTCAACAGGAAAAGATGAGTATTTTTTGAGATTTGAATATACCAATCTTTGAAAAAAACAAAAAACCTCAAATAAACAAAAAGCAAAAAAAACCCTCCCACAACACCCTGGATTACTCCCTATTTGTTGCTTTTTCTGATTCTTCAGTATAAGATACACCTGATTTACTTTGAAAAGGAGAATAGTACATGCAGGCTTTTAACGATCCAGTGAGTAATCCAGCTTTTATCATAGACTTGACCTCTGGTGTTTTAGCCATCCCGTCTTCCTCCTGTTTAAGGTTCTAAGGTTCAGGTCCTTTGCTCGCCTCCTCGCTGATTTTTGTGATTGGTAATGTGCTGTGTGGCTGCTTCGCTGTCCATAATCTTGCTACGTATTTGAGATGTGGTCAGTCAGTAATCAACTGACAGGCAAACATGAAGACAATTACACTGTATATTAGAAAGAAATCTTAATCAGTGGAAATGAAGGAAATTCTCAACAAAACTGTAAATAACAGGTTTCAAGTTACAGTGAATAGTAAAAACTGATACCATTCAGAGTCTCCCACAAAGGCTGGGAACTGTGAAGAGTATTTTACACTGGTGGCACCAGCTGTTCCCCGAGCTTTGATGGAGCACTGTAGTGTATACCAACGTTTGGGATTTTTTTTTATTGCATTTTGTCTTTCTTAGGTCCTTCCGTATGCATTTTGATGAAAAGTCCATGTTTGCTGGAGATAAAAAAGGAGCCAAGTCATTAAAGGTAAAGCTAGTTTTCTGAATGACATCCAAAATATCCATTTTGGAATTATGTTATTTTAGAAAACCTCTCTTCCTACCAGAAGCATATCGATGAGGCCTCTTAATCTGCTTTATAGTAAATTATTACAAAGTGTTGTCCTGAGTTAAGCAGACTGAAATCTCTGCTTTAGTGCCTTGGGTCTGCCATCAGGACTGTGGTGAGGCAAATTAGGTGAATTGGTATTAACAGTAGATGCAGTGGTGTTTTTGAAAAAGAGTATCTGTCTCACGTAAGAATCTGGGGGGGAAAAAAAAGGCAAAACCCCCCATGATGTTTGCTAAAAAACCAGATACCATGTACAGTACAGTATAATACAGTATGGTATTGCAGTTAACATCAGAAACACGTAGTTCCTAGATACGGAAACGTAATGTGAATGCTTTCACTACCTAACGACTTCCAGTGGTAACGTGCTGGTGTTCAGATTGGTGTGCACCAACCCCAACTCCACAATTGGAGTGTGGCTCAGTAATAAAGGTCTGGTTTAATACTTACTGTCGCTTTTAATGCTTATTTTAGTAGTAGTACGGAATTTCACCAGCACTAGAAAGAATGCTACTAGAAAGGTGCCAGAAGTTTTATCAGCCCACCTAGTGTTTTTTCTGAACTTAAACAGTTAATTGAGATAATTTTAATTAGTTCTCTGCTGTGCTTGTTTCCACTGTGACTGAAGCTGCCAAGCAATGATCTACCTGTAGCTTTGGAGAGGAAGTGTCTTTTGTGAGTTGTAGCTTGTTTGCCTCTTTATCGGAAAGTAGGTTGGTTCAAAAGGGATTTGAATAGTGGAAGAAAAACTGTGCAGAAACGCAGATACAGTACTTGTTTGTAGCTCAGAAAACTTTGAGAAAGTTGTTCTGGTGTACAGAATCCAAGCACTAACCTGCATGTCCTCTATTTTGGGTTGGTTTTTTTTTTTTTTCAAGGAATTGACTGTTAGGAGTGGCTTGGAAAAAAGATTCTGGGTTTATGTGGACCTTTTTTATGGCCTGACCACATAAGGTAGTGGTTTTGTTCAGTCTTAGTAAAAGAGGATTGAAAATCTAGTGGTTCTAGATTAGTTTACCTTCTGTTTTTGTGACGCTAAGAGGTACTTTAACATGAACTTTTTTATTTTTTTTGTTTAACTGATAGGAAGAGTTCAGATTGCATTTCAAGAACATATCCCGCATAATGGATTGTGTTGGATGTGACAAATGCAGGCTGTGGGGCAAACTGCAGGTACAGTTTATTTTATGTGTGTGTGTACATGGCGGGGAGCAGAGCTTAGAAGATAAGCATTTATTTCCGTTTGGCAGGATGCCGCTTACCTTAGCATTCAGACTTTCTGCACGTGGATAGTCCTTGATACATTTACCAATATATAAAACCACAGATATGTTTAGTTCACTGTTAAACAATTTTAAAAAAATTTACTTTTTTTTGTTTAGTTTACTAAAATGTATAGGTTTTATTCCCTGAAAAAAAATTTATTTAAAGCAGATGCTTCATGTCAAAGTCTTACTGGCAGTCTCTATCTTACCTGCATTCAATGATCAGATAAGCCATGTAGAATCACCTTCTAGGAGGAAACCTTCCAGGAAATACAGCACTTGCTTAATTCTTGGAAAACCCAGTGTGAGATTTAACTCCACAAATTGAGGCATAAGACAAAGTAGTAATTCAGATTTTCACAGTTCATGCAGAAGGCAGCAAGTGAATGCAAAGGTGTGTGGTAAAGGTGAAAGCTGAAAAACAGTTTCTGTTTCTGGACACTTACTGTTTTTATCTTGTTGAGAAGATTTTAAACCTAAGACTAATGTTAAGTCCAGACTGGGAATAGTTGTTACTTTGGGGTGCCTACTGTACAATACTGCTGTATAGCTGCTTATTAGAGTTCGGTTTTTGAACAAATTTATAACATGAAAAATTTGGTGGTCCCTGCT